>NW_025942407.1:223465-297758 GCF_000764305.2 Hyalella azteca
ACATAAATAGGTCTAAAGACGCTTGCTGGTACCCTGAATGCAAATAATTGGCAATGGAAAAAGCTTGGGCTACAATATCAAGACTTTTTTGAGCATATTCTTCTGTTTTCAATGAATTTTACTTTATTTGGCTCTCCTGAACCATTTAAATTTTCGTTTTTTTGTCTTTTTGAAAACCTATCTCCTCCTACAGTTTTTGAGCTACAGCAATGAGAGACATATCATTCGATTCATAAAGACCATACCTATCGATCTAGCCATCCCTTTTTTTGAATTTATGCATGGTTCGTCTTATATATGGGGAGAAGGTGGGGAGGGCAGGGAAAAAGTGAAAAAATGGGAAAAACGTGCATAAAAAAACTATGGGGAAATGAGGTATGGTCTTTAAGAATTGAATGATATGTGTCTCGATGTTGTAGGACAATATTTGTAGGAGGAGATAGATTTTCTATAGTACCCGTTTTTGGCTGTTTTCTATGAATATCACGTTTTCTATCAATTTTTTCGAAAAATTCATACAAGCAAAATGTTATTTTTTTACATTTTACGTATGTATGTGAAGTTTCATGATGATCGGAAAATAACTGTAGAAGTTTTTCCGGAGGGTAGACGGTCCCTTTAATACTCGAGTAATAAATAGTTAAATAAATCCTGCTATAAACCACATTACACAAAATTATAAGACAGTAGAATAATTGTCTCAGCAAAGATTAGGAGCCTGTGGTCGCTGAAGATGCGTAGTCCAATAGCCGTTTTTTTCATTTATGCACCTACAATTACTGCCACTTCATTCAAATATATACTAACAGCAATAAAGTATTTACGTGATGGTCAGAGTTAATGCAGTGCAGAGTTTATGCAGGCAGATCAGATAACTGAGGTTGCAGTACATTAACGGCACGGTCGTACCATTAGCATCACTACCGAGACAGTAGCTTTATTAATCAACTGGCTATTCCTGCCCGTAACGGTACAAGACGAACTTCTCCTCACGGACTGGAGGCTTATAAAGCCTTCACAGGAAACACGACATATAGGCCGTTACCGCGATGTCACATAAAGAGAGAGTAAACTAGTATCTCGAAATTAAATATCTCGATTGACGGAAAGATTATAGCGGTAAATTTTCAAACACTCAAGCAAGCTGCACTGAAATAATAATTCACAGCATATAAAAAGCGAACAGATCAGACCCGTCGTCTTTGCTGAAGTCAAATTTTTTATAATGCAACAGTTTTCTAGTCGCAAAATTTAATTATTAAAGGAGGTTATAATTAATGAAACGCAATATTCATCTCTAGATTTTTTAATAAATAATTGTCTTAAAAATTGTGAACTCAGATGTAGGAATTGAAATCCTTTAAATCTAGCAGTGGCAGTTCATGTCTTTGGTCAATATGTGGGCAAATATTGATGACTTTTTAAAATAAACCAAACTTGATGATCGAGGAATCGTTTAAAACCCTATTTTAGTTACAATTGAAATTGTCTTGAGATTTGAATTCTTGTATAATGCATTACAACATATAATCGCCACGAAAGCGCTTATTAAGCATATTACACTTTATATCTTTAAATTGCATTTCTTGGAGCACGGTCATGTCGGAAAGACTCTTTTCAGCTGATAACTGCCCTACTTAAGTATGTTGAGCTATTCATGATTATTCGTATATCTCTTTAAATGAAACGGAGGATTTCAGATACACTTCTTGCACATAACAATGAATATGACGTAGAAGAGATGAGCGATGAAAACAATTCGTAAAGGATTGAGTTAAATATCTCGATCTTTCTCCCGCATTCCGAATTAGGTCGCTAGGAGTAACTAAATTATATACATGTATGCCACAAGCTATCACCAATTACTGTGATCTTTTTATGTGTTCCGTATCAGTAAATTTCTTAATTAGTAAACTGTACATACTCATCTAATAAGTATGCAGAAGTGTGAAGGTGAAGTATTTATATGCTTAAAGTTTAATTTTCATACACATGAAAATCGTTCTGCCTGCTATGTGTGCAATTTCTTTTCCTTGTGTTACGTCAACATCATATCGCAATTATGTACAGTGTATAGAAACTCTCATCAGGTCGGATGGTTAGTCATTAGTTCTGATATTTTCACTGGCACGAGGTATTACTTAATTGCTGCCGAAAAATGAACCTATACCTAAATTGAACGTACAACATCATCATACCATTTGATTTACAGAGCCTTCGCCTGACTTGTCGGCTATTCGTGCTATGTGCAAAACTATGTCCGACATTTTTTTAATAGCGAATGATTTAATTCATTCAAAATGCTGAGTTAATATTTAACTTAGAGATGATCGTTAGCTAATTAGAAGTGGTGGGGGAGTTAGAAGAAGTGACGGTAGCGTTGGCAGGAAGCGTGGAGGGCTGCGCGGGCGGCAGCGCGTCTCTGAACTGGATGATCACCACCACGTACGACAACATGAACGCCAGCGTCTGCACGCACGGATACAGCGCTGTCATTTCTGTGTTGTTAAATTAATTAAACAGGCATGTATAAATCATTATGCAGTTTGTTTTCTCAACATTATTAGCATAGTTACGAAAAACTGAATTTATTTACCGTACGTCAGTCTTTTTCATTAATCTGTAAATCGATGCTTGCATATTACGGTACTCCTAATCGATGTCGCAAGTGGAATGATATCACAAATTGAAGTTAATTTTAATTAAATCCCAGAAGAGAACGTAAAAGTTTCAAACATATACTCCTAGAAAATTCTCAAGCACCATCCGCAAAGCTGATCTAAGCATTCCTCGAGATTTTCTCTGGAGCTCAGATTAGCACGAGCCATAATTCGACCTATATTTTTTCTCGAATAATCAATAAGTAAGTTTAAATCTCTTGATACAAGTAAAAAGGATTAATTTTTGAACTTTTATATGCTTTTTTGATTCGAATTAAACAACTATCTCCATGAGTGAGTAGAAAACTTTGAGGATCGATCGTTCGGGAAGGATTGCTTAGGTATATAACATGCCGACATAATATGATTGTAGCCGCAGTTTGAAGCATCTCGTATAGCATTTGTTTATCTTGAGTAGTTTTCAGCATCACTCTTTCTCTACGTGTCACTTTGCTCCCGACACCGACCAGTACGGTATGTTGCGGAGATGCTGAAAATTTGTCATATTGTTATTTATCAGATTTGAATGGTTGTAGGATTTATTACTGTATGTAATAGCCCTTAATCTTTTTGCAGACGAAAATGCAAATAATTTCAATCTGCGGCATTAAGCCTGTGACATTAGCTTGAAACCCGTTTGGCGAAACTTGGCAGAATTTCGCTGTAATTAAATTTGTTTTTGTGTTAAATGTCTATAGTTTCATGCCCTTGTGTGAATTACGAAGTCAGTGAACGTGAAGACCATTACTAGAATGCTACGTAACCATATTAGACTGCAAGAGAGCGGCTACCATGATGATGCTCTGAATATGCTGATGCATGGGGTCTTCTTCCATTTTAGTCGATGGTCTAGTTAATTGCTTATATTACCCATCAGGATTCAGGAATACATATGTAGTCAATTTCAAGGACAGATGTTTTTTGTCCAAGAATTCTTTTAACAAATTGATAGCAATAAACCTGCCTGTTATGTAGTAGTGTGGAAAGTTTTCGGAAAATATAAAGTTCAACCTATATCGACGTGCCTTGTCACCGCGTTATTGTGCAGAGCGTCACCTTCGTACTAAAATATTTTCCTATGAAAACGGTGGTATTGCCACTCAAAGACAGCTTTAACCTATTATTATGAGAAATGTCCAGGTTCATAATATGAATGTTTCGCTCTTGCAAAAAGTATTCGCTCTTGCTTGTGGATGGTTTGACTGTCGTTACATTCTATTGTATTAGCTCCAAATTAAGGTCCTATGTGGTATCACTTATTTGTTTTAGGGATACATTGTTGTTCCCGTATTTATCTGGGTGCGTGGCTGTAATAAAGAAAGGTTCGGTAATGAAAGACATTAAAATACGATAAAAGAAGCAATGAATGAACGGCGCTAAGCGATAGTAATATTAGTTAGGCAAGCGGGTCCTGAAATGGTCTTGTATTTAAGCCAGGTTTGTCTCGCCATCACAACAGCAGCGCACCGCGTCACCGCGGCAGCAGCGTCCACAATTTCTCGGTCGACATTTCATTGAATAAATACGCCTGGAAACGTGCAACAAATTATTGATTATAGTATTGTCATCGGGAGCTGAGCTTCCCTAAAAGTTTCAGTGCGCTAGCTAGCGGGAAAGTTGGTGAAATATCGATTGCAAGATTTTATCATCACAAACAGACAGACGGACAGGCAGACGGGCACGAAAGCGAGCTAAGAAAAACGTGGTAATAAAAAAAATAGGATGGTCGTCGGCAGTATACGGGTGTGTTAAAGCTGGATTGGCAGCTATAATTGCATTTACGTTCTTAAGCTCTAAATAAAATCCAAAGAATTTTCAAGCAGTAATGCTAACTTTATGCATCTTCCACGAGTTTAACCATTCTTGACGTAAATTGTGGCCAATCTAAATTCTAGTTTCTCTGTATAAGCGAATGCAAGTCTCGCACTGCGTCTTTGATTTGCTAGAATTTATAGGAACTTCCTCGGTCAAAGCTGAAATATAAAAATGAGTAATTTTCTGTGTGCTTGATGATGTGTGAACAATAAACTATGCAAGGTACAGGGAGACCGCAGTAGTTATTTTGTCAGCACCTTGACAGTAACTACGAACAAATTCACGCTCGACTCGCCTTGCATGTTTTAATCATCTTTGCCTGTACGAACTCGAGCGCGGCGCTTTAGTTTGCACGCAACCTGCCAGTCAGCAAGCACACCAATCCCACTTAACCTCTCACTTTGTTTGGCCCTGCATCTATGTAAGATAAACTTACCCTAATAAAATAATTAGAAAATTATAATGCCATTAACATAAATTATCGCATTTCCTGGCAGCCTGCTTTCGACTTGAATTAAAATGCAGTTAGACTGCAGCCAACTTGGAATAGAAATTAAGTTACTAGCAGCGGAGAAAACGAACAAGCAAATTGAAATGGACATTAACAAATCTACTTTCAAATATGCCCGCTTAGAAAGCGATTAAAGTTTAAAGCTCCATCGGGAACGACAATGCGACAAGAATATTTCTATACAAACTTTAAGAACAATTTAAGATAATTCAAAACGACACACAGGCTACTCAATCATGACAGCTTTATTCATTCAGAATAATGATCGTTTCTTTGTGGCTCTGCTGGCGATGCGATGGTTATAGCGCTGCAAAGTACGAGGAAGAACTTTCATTTATGAATAAAAGTGCGGCACGGTGTGAAGAAGAACTTGCGCTATATTATCTGGCTTATTTTAGACGGGTTGAAATATTTTTCTAAATTGTATATAGAAACAGTTATCTAATCTTGTTCCAATTCAAACTAGCTCTTAGCCCGGCGATGTTTAGGATGGATAACCCGAGATTTTAGAGTACAGTCATCCCGAATCTCGTTAGTCAGAATCGCGTCATGTCGATATCCAATCGTCACGAATACCATCACCTCGAATACATTATAAATCCCACAGATGATGGTGAACCATCGAATTATAGTTGAACATAGGTTCAAACCAAAATTTGTATAGTTATCAATAAAATTTACACTGCTAAATTCACTTAATTTATTCTGCCATGTTCATTTATATTTTATACACACTAGAATATTTGTTCGTTGTTGAACTTGCTTTTCTCGTCAGTTTCGTTATGCGTGATTGTACGCACGCACCTTAACGATAGTTACGCTCAATGCAGCGATGATCTTATCTGTTCATTATTCAACCTGTAATGCATATGTTGCCAACGGCACATTTTTTTATAAATTAGTATTTTTATTTCTATTCTGGATTAATAATGTTCTGTACCGTTCATAATGAAAAGTTAAACTCGCGTTCATCATGGTGAGCAATCCCGCTGCTTACTTTTGTTTAGTTTCCCCTGTAGAGTGCAGGGGTTGAAGTCTGCAGAAATCACCGGAATTCACCTTCTACATTCCATACAGAAGCTGGGATTTATTTAAAAATTTTGCCGAGTCATAGTAAAATATTGCGTTCCAGTCGTGAAACTTGCCACGTTACATAGAACTTAAT
Organism: Hyalella azteca; assembly: GCF_000764305.2. Lineage (NCBI taxonomy): Eukaryota > Metazoa > Arthropoda > Malacostraca > Amphipoda > Hyalellidae > Hyalella > Hyalella azteca. The sequence goes on from NW_025942407.1 coordinate 229,617, forward strand.
TACATACATGTAAATTGTTTATTATCCAAAATTATTAAGTATTTTTCCTATCAATATCAGACATGGAAGTAAATGGGAGGTCTTTAATAGATGTGGATTGGAACGGGTCTCCTTTAAAAAAGGCTATTATTACTCGCAGATTAAAGATCACTAACTGGATTCTGTACGAAGAGATTGGGGATAACGATTTAAAAATTTTTGAGGATTACTTATCGCTGGCGATGTGACAGCTATAAATAGCATTGACAGCCTGACAGTAATCCTCGTTTTTACGCGGAATTTTCAAGATACTTAATGAAAAATAAATTCGAATTTGTTGCATTCCGTTAAGGAACTTTGAATAAAATCGCATGAACTTAAAAAATATAATGATATTTGCGCTTTCTAAACGTTATCCAATCCCCAGATTTTCTCAATTAAAAGTAAACATTTGTTTGTGCATTTACTTTTTATTAATTTTAAACGTTGTAACCAGCTTTTCATATGAGTATTTCTGTCCTTTACATGAAATATCATCAGACATATACACGATCATTTTTGTGTATACAAGTTTTTCTAATTATCGTTCTACAAATCGACCAACAGCTAACGAAATATAGTAAACAATAAATGTAAATATACACTAAAATTTGCTTGAAGCAGATGTGCGTACTACAACGCTCCTATAAAACGTGAGTTTAAGTTGTATTAAACAAACTTCATTATTTGCTTTAGTATCAGAAACCAAATAACGTCAAAACCGCAACACAGTTTATACGGGGCATATTTTAATTACCAACCTAGTGATTGAATCTTTTCGGCTTGCAATACATTTACTCCTAAACTCATCAGTACGTCCAGTTTCATTGGAATGTTTATAATAGTTAGTGTAAAAGCCTGAGCCACATACTCGAATTGCTTTGAACATTGATCGTACATGCAGTTAGTTGACCACCAAACCTAAAATTAAAAATGTATACACCTAAAATTCTAAAATTTATATCTTAAAGAAAAATCTTGTAAGAAGATTCAAACACTTCTAAGTTAGAACAGTTATTTCTAGGTTTTAACTATAACTGCAACTATGTATCAGTCCCGTTTAGCTATCAAAATTTTGAACAAGGTCATGAAAAATGCATGTGAATTGACTAAATGTGAATGATTGCACGTGAATTAAGTTGACAATGGAAGATCCATTCATTCCATATGACGTGTCATGAAAATTCCATGCATTCATTCAAAATTTATTCCACGTCAAGTGCCTCTGTCTAGTGTGTTGGGCTCACGATTACAGAAGTACGCATTCATGGAGCTGAAGGGGCACTTCCTTCGTTCAGTAAGCGTCCAGACTTGGTTATGGAGAGTAACATTGTATTCCATAGAGATTTAGAAACAGTTTAATATCATAGAGTGCGGTTGATTTTTCATCGAACCTTTGAACAATTTTACGTCTATCATTCATAAGATGAATGTGAATGATGCCATGAAGAACTGCAATAATTTATGCGCAAAAAATACCGGAGAACATAAAAATTTGAATCAATGTAGTCGAAATCTGTAAAAACTGTGATTGAAATGCTCACTGGACCTGAAGCAATGTCTTCGCCCGCACACGTCCTGAAGAAGACATCTCTGCAACGTTGGTCTACCGTTCTCAAGTTCATGGGGCTGTATTTGGACTTGAAAAATGTGGTCGGTGCGCCTAGTCGTCGAGGTGCTGCATGTAACCGACGTATCAAGTAACGCAACCGGAGGAGGTAAAACCATGACTCGAGATCAATCTTGGTTGACAGACGGAGGACAACAGAAAGATGCGTCGTGCTTCAAGAACGTGGGAAAATTAGCCTGGTATATCACCATTAATGCTGTTTATATCGCCTGTTCCGCTTACATCTGCAGCACTCGGGACTTCTCAGTTGGATCCATGTCTGGGATATTCCTGACCGCTTGGTATTTTGTTAGCCCTATCACAGCAGAGTTTTGTGTTATAAAATGCAGATTAAGCCAACGTGCATTTACTAAACTTTTTGAGTTAATTTCTTCTATGTACAACTGTGGAGATATGCTCTCCTCCCGCTCCTTTAAGGTCACTTCAAATTCCTGCCTAGTGATTGGTTTGGCTGTAACTCGAGCAACCCACTTCAGAATAATGAAGAACATAATAGATAAAATAGTTGAGAGCCAGTTCCTGAAAACATATATGATTGTCTCTTTTTCTTACTACATTTTTTGGGCGTTTAATTTCACTTTGATACTCAGCTTTAATTTCTTCGTTGGCGTTCTCAAAAAAATTTTAGAACAAACTTCCGCTAAACTTGCAGAACGTGCACCTTTTCTCCGTGCGTATGACGCAGTGGCGCCAACGTATCCCGCGACTCCAGGTTCTGTCACATCGTCCGCGTATGGAGAAGCCTCATCCGCCACTGAATTTCTTAGGGAAATAGAACGCCAGCTGCTGCTTATTGACCAAGCCATCGAACTGATCACTCACGTATTCATGGATTCTTATTTTCCTGTCCATTAATTATCTAACCGATTTGTTCTTCGCCATTTACTTGCTGATGACTATGCAAGCTGATGACTCCATAACGATGTACGTGGTCTACATAACTGAGGCGCTTTGCTTCCTGTTTCTAACGCACAACCCAGCGGACGCGCTATCGGATGCTGTAAGTGGAATAAAGGGCAACCGAGCTCACCGTTTACTCACTCGAGTCTCAAGTGCATGAGTGTCTCCTCATAAACGTATAAATTTATCGACATTGAACCTGCAGTATGTTAGCTGTATGAAAATGTTTATAAAGGAATGCACACTTCATGAAATTGTATTGAATGTTCACCACACCGCATTTCATTCACTCAGTATTTACTCTCAAATTCTTTCTCAGGAAGAAGAGTTTATGGTGAATTTGCGGATGTTCATATACCGCTTACCTCATGGCCAGCGTTTGCAGGTAAATATTGAACGATGTAGTGAAGCTATCATTTAGCTGGTTTATTACTGCCTAGCATTCATTAGGTACGTGTTGATAAAAAGTTCTTTATGTTATTCGGTACGGAAATTTCACCCGTCATTACAAATCACGGTACAGAAATAATCAATTTATTTTGCAGCCGAACACTGGCATCGTCCTCGCGCTGCAGAGGCCCCGCAAACTTTCGTTGTGTAACTTTGGCACCATCGGCCGGAGCTCTTTCCTGAACGTGAGCTCTGAAAATAATAAAATATTTAGCGTGACGTGCACTCAGTCTGCCAGGCAGGTCACATTTACACCGTCGCAGCAATATGCCGGCATATGTTCTTATAGCTGTTTTTCTCCACACTTAATAAGGGCTACAAATATTCGTCATGCATATATTTCGTGTAATTTCTCAATCGGCAAAAATTTTTGCTATTAGTGCAAAATGTCAACAGTCTCGAATTGATAGTAAAGTCTAATATGCCGATCACTGGAACAGAAGTTGGTTCGTGGGAAACCGTGAAGTAAGTAGAAGTACTTAAATATAGAACGGATAGAGCACTGGGCAGGGTGGCAGGGTGGTTAATTAAGCAAACCGGAATTGAAGCAGTGAGTTGTGAGTTCGAGACCACTAGCTGTGGATGTTCTGCAATGTTAAGAATCGGCGACAGGCCTATGGCCTACTAATTAACGCTGAAACCGCTATCATTATAATATGATAGTGCAAAATTGTATAGCGTTGAAACCGTTTTTTAACGTAGTTTAACCTCGTATAATTAGAAATCAGTATTTTTTATCCAAGAAATAATATTAAGAGAAAACTAGATGGTCGTATAGCCACATCCGCCACTGTATGTATATTTTCATGTTAAAACGTGACTTTTCTAGTGATGTGGGACGCTTGGTATTGTTCGTTCATTAATGTAATCAAAGCGCAGTAAATTGTTAACTTTTACAGATTCTAGACGATTGATAATTTTATAAAAAAATTTATTTCCTATACTTTTTTCACGACGTCCATCCTTTTTTTTCAATCCTCTAGCGTTATTATTATGGTAAACCGAAAGTAATCTGTCTATTTTCAGTGATTTAAAAACTAGAATGGTTGCATGCCTCGATCGTTTTATCCATAATCACGGATTTATTGCTGGCTTTGAAGACAATAAGTTAAATAACGGATTGAATTTGTCCTCGTGCAGATCGGAGGGTAACCATAGACTCGCTTGCTGGCTTAGCTTTGCTTGATGTAGGGTTTAGATATACAAGTAGTTATAGATTAAAAAGTGCTCAAGCAACTTAGATTCATCTATTAAATATTACCTTTTCATCTAAAAAATAAATGCCGGTAATGAAAGTTCTCTTAATAATTTTGTGATTTATGAGGCTAGCGTTACACTTTGAACAAAGATATTAATGCAGTATCCGTTGTGCAGACGCTGGCGTTCATGTTTTCGTACGTGGTGGTGTGCATCCAGTTCAACGTCGCTCCTCCTCCTGCACAACCGACGACGCTGCCTGTGAACGCCACCAATTAAAGTACCTAACCAACCAATGATCAAGGTCTAAATTTAATTAGAAATTTATTGCGGAGGATAATTTCACCCACTTCACTCGAGTGAAGAAAGCATTGCATGCATCATATGATATTTAATTTTTTGCCTTCATTGTATTTACGTAAGACCTTATAGTGCTACAACATACAATTTAAAGTTGAATTTTTGACATGCATCTCTTGTGTTCATGCGTGATTAAATTATTTAAATGAAGTTATGAACGATCGATATTGCCATCCAGCTTAAGTGATAATTCAATTTTGCTCCTTGATTTCCATGCGCTAATAAGATTAAAATATTTAGTTTGTGTCGGCCCTTGTCAAAAGATAACTTGATCTGTGTGCTACCATACAAATATGTCAAAAATAGCGCTGCATCTTAGCTCGTCGACTCTCAATGGATCTCTTCCATAGAATGTGTCTGAGGGACTACGCCATTTGCGAATGTCAGGAGAGCCGTTTTTTCATTTATGCACTTACAATTACTGCCACTTCATTCAAATATATACTAACAGCAATAAAGTATTTACGTGATGGTCAGAGTTAATGCAGTGCAGAGTTTATGCAGGCAGATCAGATAACAGAGGTTGCAGTACATTAACGGCACGGTCGTACCATTAGCATCACTACCGAGACAGTAGCTTTATTAATCAACTGGCTATTCCGGCCCGTAACGATACAAGACGAACTTCTCACGGACTGTAGGCTAATAAAGCCTTCACAGGAAACACGACATATAGGCCGTTACCGCGATGTCACATAAAGAGAGAGTAAACTAGTATCTCTAAATTATATATCTCGATTGACGGAAAGAGTATAGCGGTAAATTTTCAAACACTCAAGCAAGCTGCACTGAAATAATTATCCACAGCATATAAAAAGCGAACAGATCAGACCAGTCGTCTTTGCTGAAGTCAAATTTTTTATAATGCAACAGTTTTCTAGTCGCAAAATTTAATTATTAAAGAAGGTTATAATTAATGAAACGCAATAGTTTACCTTCATTACTAAGAAATTAGGTAATGTTCAAGAAAGTGAAGATGTAGCCTAAATTCATTATAATTATAGAAGTAAAGTTTAAGCGATAACTGTTATTTGTAACCAACTGCACTGAGCCTTCCCCCAGTGGAGCCTTCTAATTTACGTTATTCAGTTTTACCGACTCTCGGTCGGATGGAAAATTTACCAACAATTCGATACCTTAGGCAACTATGAAACAATAACACTCTCATGAACATTTAAAATTTTGATAATCTGCAAACTTGCAGTTCAAATTAAAGATGATATGCTAAGTTCTATATCAGGTTGTGGAATTGAGAACGCTGCGGATAAACGCTCCTATAAAAATAAATTAACAAATGCACCTAAAAACAAAAAATCCAAACCCTGGAAATGTCAGAAAGTCGGCTATAGAATCATGCGACACAAGGAATGTCATTCCTTGTCTACAAGGAATGTATATTTCTAGGCTTACAGCAAGGTATACGGCGATGTTCTTTTAATGGCGTTGTTGAATTCCGCTGAAGTAGGCAGTAATTTTTAACAGTGCATAAAACGTTCATGAATACACTAGATAGTGATTGATGGTAAATAGATAGAGATTGATAGAGAGAAAGTACTAGACCTGAGTCAGCGTCTATAATACTTTTCCATTAATCTCACGTCAAGTGAATATTAATCTTAATATCACGTCAAGTGAATATTACGTCTCAATTACAGATGATCGATCGTCTCTTATAATTATAATGAATATAACGAGACGCCAGATAGACTTCTGACAATAATGTCTCGAAAATGAATTCAATAAGCACATCTTATATATAACTAACACATTCGCTGGGCACGGCAATTGACCAGTATTGTTAGTGGGGTATGAAATAACTTCTTACATTTTATTCAATTTAATATTTGTATTAAAATCGATGAAGCAAACCAGCAAACCGGGTTGCTCATCGAGTACTTGATTACTCGCGTCACGTATGGAGGCCGCAAATCCATGTCCTGGGGTTGTACACCAGCAGCTGATGGCTCAGGAGTAAAACACGTATATTGCGATCTCCTGCATGGTATTTCTTCATTTGAAACAGTTTGAGTAAAATAGGCCCATCGAGCACATTGCATTTATCACTTTCTCTTTGATTCAATTATCTTGCAAAGTTTAAAATGTTAAAATAGTCATAAATAGCCAGCATACGCACAGCCCCCCTTATGTCACCATCGGCCAGCCTGCTGGCCACTCGTCTTCCGAGCTCTTGATTTCCGTTTCCCGACTCCCGCCTCACTCTTTCTTCCGGAGCCACCAGATGGTCAGATTCAATAAATGCTCGAATCTGCCTCTTGACTACTGTGGTTAGTGAGTGAGACGAAGCGCTGCTCTCCGGCTGCCGCAGCGCGATCCACCCAAATGACAGCAATCTACCCCACGCTAATGGAGTACTGTCTTCACTTAACGCCGCCTCCAGCAGTTTCTGCAGAGCATCCGCTGCGCAGACCACAGCTCCCCGGGGCACCCTTCTCAGTGCTCTACCATTGGCACAACACCGAGAAACATACCCCAAGAAGTCGAAATCTACGGGTCTATCTTCTATATTGGAGAATGTTGGTTGCCAAGTTCTTGTGAATGTTGAAGACTGTTTGGTTGTGAGCAATGTGTGAGAATGTCGATCGAATGCTGGTGAATACAGGAGATTGTTTTGTTCGGGTAATAAGGGAGAATCTTGCATTCTGGTAAATATTAGAGTCTTAGAGAATGTTGTGGGTAATGTGGAATGGTGGGGTTGGAAGTTTTATTAACTGATGCTATTAACATTTCAAATTCGTGCTTCCTTTATGGATTCGTAGTTTTATGTTTCCGTTTAGTCTGCACATAACTATAACGTATACCGATTCATGTTCTCCCTCCCTTTCCCCCATTACAAGGAGGGAAGGGAAGGGCATATTTTAATGCCAGTTTCAGATTCGGCTGTGTCCGTACCGAATCTATATCAGGTGCCATATGCGCGCTCCCTAGCTGATCGCCCCAAGATCACTCGGTCAATGACCGGATTCTAATTAGACGCTTATTTTGCGCGTACAACCAGACGGACACAGAGCCGCTAATTTATGCGCTGGGCGAGCTAAAGGCGTCTTTAATTCAGAAGCTAATCATTCTCAAAATTTTGATAGGGTATGGGCGTTATGGTGTAGGTGTGAGCGCTACGCCAATCTTCGAACAGACACGTACCTGAATTTGATGTCATGTGATTTACAATTTCCATATAAAATTGCATAGCTTAGAATTGGCGATGCAAATATCAAGGTTACAATGTTGACAATACGATGAACTAACATTCTGTCATTTTTTTATGTTATTAAATTGAATTCAGATATGCTAGTACGGGGAGCGCAGCCGTGGCTAACAAAATTGAATCGTAAACAGGCCCTGGGCCCAACACCAACCATCAGCATGCAATATCTACACGTAGCCTCAGATCAATGAGCTGTGGGTAACTTCGGCTAACAGTAAATCCGCTTTGCACAACACAGCCACTGCTTCACAGCAGCGGAGCATAACTGGCCGGAGCGCAACAGGCCCTACCGCAACAGGCAGGTGTTACGTTATAGGAGTAGCTGTTGCGGTAGGGCCTGTTGCGCCCCGGCCAGTTGTGCTACGGCCTGTATGCGCTCCGGCCTGTGACTAAACTGCGCTGTTATGGTGGGCGCTTTGTGTCAAAAGCCGTGAAGATGTCCGTCTGCGTTACGCTCGGGAACGTATATGAATCGCACTGTGGATTTGGGCTATGCTGACCTCTAGCTATCCACCCACCTGTATTCAGTTGACTATGTGTAGTAAAATTATTACAATTATTATTCTCAATTATATTATAAACAATTTTAATTTGCTTCAAAATCTCGACACGATAAGTATGAATTTGATATTTGCCAGTTGATCAATCACGTGCAAATAATTTTCTGAAACTAGTCTGTTCGAATGAAGCGGAATATTCAACAATAACAACTTATTCTAAAGCCTGGCGTCGTCTTCGCAGAGGCCGCGCATCGTACGTTCTGCGACTTCGGTACAATCGGCCGGAGATTTTTTCTGAAGGTTAATAATTAGTATTGCAATGTGAGCAAAATTGTTTGGCGGTTATTCATCATATTGAATCTGATATTTATATTTCAGAGGAATGATGGCCCGTGTCAATCTGGCGTCTCATTATATTCTTTATAGTTATATTATGAGAGATGATCATCCGAAATTGAGAAGTAATATTCACATGACGTGATGGAAATTGATGGAAATGTACTAGACCTGAGTAAGCGTCTAGTACTTTTCCATCAATCTCTATCTTGTTAAGTAAATATTACGTCTAAATTACAGATGATCGATCATCTCTTATAATTAAAATGAATATAACGATACGCTAGGCGGCTAGATTGACGCCAGATAATAATGTCTCGAAAATAAATTCAACAAGCACACCTTATACATGCCTAACACCTTCGTTGGGCACGGCAATTGACCAGTATTGTTTGTGGGGGATGAAATAACTGCTGCTTACATTTTATTCAATCTAATATTCGTTTTAAAATCGAAGAAGCAAACCGGGTTACTAATCGAGTACCAGGAGTAAAACACGTATATTGCTATCTCCCGCATGGTATTTCTTCATTTGAAACAGTTTGAGTAAAATAGGCCCATCGAGCACATTGCATTTATCACTTTCTCTTTGATTCAATTATCTTGCAAAGTTTAAAATGTTAAAATAGTCATAAAGTGAAGCATCTTTTTCCATCGTGAGATTGGATCATATCAATGAATCCTTTTCTTGTAGGAGCTCTGCTTTATATTGACCTCTGATTATTGCCACAAAACGTGAATTGAAACTCTCGGGTTGTTTAAAGTTAAAAATGAATCAAATAACACTTTTGGAAACGATTTATACTATCAAGCATTTCGTGGAAACACTGGATTTGACTCGAACGTATGATTCAACCTCTTATATTATTACGTATTGGTATACCTATTCTTATATGAAGGAAAGGTTATTATCAAACATTTAACAAAGATAAAACCGATTTATTAGCATGTGCATACGTTTGCGTTCATGTTTTCGTACGTTGTGGTGACCATCCAGTTCCAAGAGGCTGCGACTAGCTCCTGCCTGCGATTCAACGCTTCCTGGCAACGCCATCACTCCTATATCACTCGCCATCACTCATATGTCCATCACTCCAATCGCCATCACTCATATGTCCATCACTCCACTCGCCATCACCCCACTCGCCATCACTCATATGTCCATCACTCCACTCGCCATCACTCATATGTCCATCACTCGCCATCACTCCTATACCACACCTGCCGTCATTCCACCCAGCCCAACCAACATACCTAATTGATCAAGATTTAAGCCTAATTTGAAAAAACTGCGATCACAGTGGATTGACTTCGCATTTTTGGTTAAACTATTTGGTTTCCCGAAAACATTTGTAATATGGAAATATTTTTCAATGATAAATTGGCATTTCGATGCTTCTGCATTGTAACTATAAAATTTTAGAACTTAATAGTTCCTAAACTAATGGTTTCTGTATGGCTTCTCGGATTATTTGTAAATATATTCAGCTGGTATATAATATTTATTTAAAATAACTTTCATTATGGAAGCTACGTATAATCAGTGGAGTAACCCCACTTAAACATTTAACTTTTATTTCCTAACATCTACCTTTCACTCGAATTTACCTCATAGTGAATTGAAAGAAAATATAATGAGCATACATACACACTTCATTAAGTTGAATTGTGTTTATGTTCGAAGACTGGTACCACAAATAAAAGGGGCTGTTTGGGTGCGAATCCAGTAAGCCTGACCTGTCGGGACCAGAACCTAGCGAAAATTATGAGCATGGGGCTTGCAATGGCGATAAAAAGCATCTAATTGCTTCAAAAAACTTATTTCCTTCATTTATCAGTTGAATGAGAAAGACAATAGAATGAGTTTGCGACGGCAATAATGACAACAAGCGCACGGCATGCTGGCCCCGTATAATCCGTGCTCCCATATGCTGCTTCGTCCAGTGCTTCCCATTTAGAAACAAATGCATTAAATATTGGTTAAACAGTAAATATATCTTTTAAATCAACAGGAAAAATATTTATAAATAAAAATAAAAATAAAGAATTCAAAAATATTCATTGTACATGTTTAATATCGCAGACATTGGCCTCTTTAGAAGTGTTGTCTTTAAAAAGTAATTTTTAACGCATATTATTTTATGACAGCTTGACGAGCTGAACGAGCGCTCGCTCCAAGACTGCAATCCCCTCACGGTGGCCACCCACGTTATCAGACCCAATTATCAACTAATCTTCAGCTACATTAGAGCAATTATCCAATCTCATCGTTCTGTTGTAGCAGTGAATTTTTCGCATTTCATTGTTCGCTTATAATTTTTTATGTTGCTTTTCTGACGATCTGTGACGAGTAACTGGAGGAAAAATTATATAACTACTGTTGAATTTATAACTGCTATAGGTGCGGCATTGTGCTTTTATTGATTAAACATTATGTAGGTTAGATAAGGGAGTACCAGGTACTAAATTATTCAATCATGTCTATTGATTGTCATGTTGACCCTAAGCCTAACAGTTATTAATGAGCTTTTGTCTTTCATTGAGCACACAAACATCAGAGAAGTGAAGTACATTCAAGTGGCGGCATGGGGCTCTTCATTAGGTTTAGTGCACATCGTGACGCTCTATAGTAGCCTGCTACGGAATTTGATCAGTCGAAATCTAAAACTTCCCACTCATATTTTTGTACACGTATCATGAACAAACGATTTTTGCAAACTTAAAAGAAATGTTACAATTTTGCATTGAACCTTTTGGTCAGTCACGCCCGATAATTTAATGATAACGAACTTATTATATTTCTTTTCATGACAAAATTTCCGCCTATTCCGCTGTGACAATGAAGACAAGATCTCTGCAACGCTGGTTTTGGGCCCTCGAGTACATGGGTTTGTATCTAGACAGAAATACAGATGTAATAGCGCCAGATAGCGGACATACGGTAGAAGGGAAGGAGTGTAGCAACGCCAGCGTTGTCATGAAACAAGATCAACCAAGGATTATAAAGCAATATCAGCAGGCCGATTTCTCGTACTTGAAGAATGTGAGAAAAATTATCTGGTACTTCATGATGAACGTTCTCTACATTGCTTGTTCGCTCTTCGTTCTCACTACTCGGGACTACTCAGATGGCTCCATGACAAGGATATTCTTCACCGCTTGGTACAGTGCTGCTCCGGTCATGGTTGTTTTTTCGGTCGTTAAATGCATATTCAGCCAGCGAATATTTACGGAACTTTTCCACGTTATTTCTCTGATTCATAACGCTGGTAATTTACACATACCCCGTCGATGCAAATTTACCTCGAATTGTTTCTTTTTAATTTGTTTAGTTGCAACTCGTTCGACTGACTTATATGCGGTGATAAGTAAAATTATAGTCTCGAAAAACGAAACCCTCTACGAGCAGTTAATTTATTTGGTCGAAAAATTTGCGTTCACAACTTTTTGGGCCTTGGCTTTCACTTTGATTCTTAGTTTTAATTTCTTTGTTGGCGTTCTAGAGGGAAACTTCAAGCAATTTTCTGCTAATCTTGCAGGATACGAAAATAAGCTAATGGAAACGATGTTATATTCGCCATATCAATTACTACGCTGTCGAACGCAAGTGGCATGTCCGGCCGATCGCAGTCGCCATCTTCAAGCAACCTGAGGGGAATCGAGCAACATAGCAGTTGCTGCTCATCGACCAGGCCATCGAGCTCATCACTAGCGTGTATTCATGGATCTCATTTTCCTGTCCTCTAGGTTCCTTACTGACCTCCTGTTTAGCATTTACCTGTTGTTGACGCCTATGAAGAACGGTGGTCCAGAAATATCTCTTCACTTTATCGTCATTACTGAAGCGCTTTGCTTCCTGTTCTTGATGCACAATCCAGCGGATGCCCTGTCGGATGCGGTGAGTTCAATGAGAGGTGGGCAGTAGCGCGCTACATGTAGCGGTAGCGGCTCTACATTTAAGGCAATGTAGCGGTAGCGGTAGCGCCCGCTACATATTTAAGTAGCGATACGAGGTTATGCCGCTGCAGCGCTACCGCTACATTTATAGATAAAGCCTTTAGATTTTACTTAAGGGGACCGGCTACCCTCCAACAAAACTTTATTGTTTACAGACCGATCGTTTTGAAACTTGGTACACATATGTAAAACAGTAATCTAAGACCTTTTTGTTCATGTAAATTTAAAAAAATGAAAGAAAACGTGGAATTAATAGAAAACGGCAAATAAGGGGTACTCTAAAAAAGTTTATAACTTTTGCAAATCACATGCTACAATGTCGAGACACATATTGCCCGTTACAATCTAGTGGGTGTAGCGGTAGCGGTAGCGCCCGCTACATTTAGAGCATGTAGCGGTAGCGGTAGCGCCGCTACATTTCCAAGTAGCGCTGCCCAGCTCTGGGCCACTCACTTCAGTCTTTGGGAAAGTTTTGATGTACAGCTTAATGATTAGACAATAATTGAGTGGCAAAAGCTCGTACACCAACACCTCAACTCGTCTTGAGTCATTACTATTTATCACTATTATTTCCGTTCGAAAGAAAGTAATATCAGTGGGTGGTTAAATTCAGAATATTATACGATAATTGACGTAATGTCCATAAGTAATTCAATTCCTAGCATTTGATCAGAATAGACGCAAAGACCGATATACTTGTAATCGCATCACGCCATGTTCCCCTTATGTGATTTTAAAGTTTGCATTAATTCCCAGGAGGAGAAATTCATAGTAAATCTACGGAGGCTCATAAGCCGCTTGTCGGACGACCAGCGCCTGCAGGTGAGTACTGCTGGAAGAGGGGGGATCATTAAAGTTAGGGTACGCACACAGTGAAAGCAGGTTTGCCCGTGCGGGCAACCTGCTCCAACTTGCCACAAGAATGAACATAGAATAATAATGTAAGTGTTCACAGTGAAAACCTGTACGAATAGGCTTCTGTATTCTATGGTTTCAGGCGCCAGCCTAAGCAGGTAACCAGCACGCTGGCAACCTGCTGTCACTGTGTGCGTACCCTTAGCCCTTTAAGGTAATCAACTGAAGAAGATGGTCATTAGGAAGCGGAAAAGAGGATAATAAAATATTGAGGCCACTAAGGTAATACCCATTAGAATTAGGGTAATTATTAAGCCTTTTGCATGTAATTCACCGAGAACAATCTAATTTTTTTTCTTTTATAAAGGCCTCCCACACTCACCATTCCAACAAAAAAAAAACGGTACAATCTAATTAGTAAACCATTTAAGATGATTAACGAAAGAAGAGGGTATTGGTGAGGCCTTAAAGATAATAATCGGAAGAATAGGGTTTTTGAAATGCTCTTAAAGATTGCAAATTTGAGAATAGGTTAATTTGTTATTCCTTTAATATAATGAAGGAAAGGTGTAATAAGCCCTTTAAGATTATGAACGGTTAGAACGGGTAATTGGCGAGCACATGCACTTGATAATTAGTATAATTAGTAGATAAGTATAACTTAATTAGAAAGGCGGTCCGTTTAGATAAAAAAAATCAATTATTTAAGATGATTAGTGAGAGAAGGAAGTAATTAGCTAGCACTAAAAGATTATTGATGACAGCCATAGGGTAATTTGCCAGCAATTGAATGAAATTTAACGGAAAAACCAGGGTAACTACATAGTCAGCGATTTACGAGCTTTTTTCGAGAGAAGTAGAGTGATTACTTTGCCTGATTAGAAATTAATGGAAGTTATAAGGTTATATTAACTAGCACTTTGAGGTGACTTATGAATGAGGTGTGTACTCTGTGCGTCCTGCATGAAGCTTCTTATCGTTCTGAGAATCGCAAGGAAAACTGTTTTTTTTTAATTATACAATGAAAAAGTCGATCAGTCATGGCACTCTTCCTCGAAACTTAAATGATGACCCAGCTCTAAAATTCCCTTATCACACCCTATTAAGATGTAAATTGATGAATACTTTTCAAATGCTATTAACTCTAATTTTGACCTATGTAACATCACTAATTAATGTATTTACAGCCTTACACTGGCATCGTCCTCGCGCTACAATAAAGTAAAGGCCCCGTAAACTGACGCTCTGCAACTTCGGCACAATCGGCAGGAACTCTTTCCTGAACGTAAGCTCTGAATTTTTTACACCTCTTTTGAAATTTCCTGCTTCTATCATCCATTATGGCATTATTTTATTTTACATCAATTTTATTGTTCCACTGCACATACACGGTATGTTCTAATAGTGTCGAAACATAGCTCGGCATAAATATATTTACCGACATGGAGGCACGAAACTGCAATCCCTACAGAATAATCCCTTTGCCACTGCACAACAATTCTCCAAGACCTTCACTAGTTCTAGAAACATTCTTGGAACGCTGTCTTTAAATGGTGTTCAACTGGACCGTTACATCACGCATGAATTAAATAGAGTTCTTTCAATTTAATTTAAAGCAAGGAAAGTAGCTAAAAGTAACGGGAAGTCGTAACAAATTTGTAAGAAGCCTAAGCACCCACTGGAGTGTTACGTTTAAACGATATTTTCTGAATAACGTGCGTAGAATGTGCGGCTGCACAGAAATCATTTCGTTGAAATTGACTTAGATAACGGTGAAGTTTTTACAGGTTCTGTTTATTCAGCTCAACTGGCTGATGAAAAAGAATAACTATACTTCCACCCAATTCGCTTTGAGGCATCAAATTTGTTGCCTTCTCGCAGTCGGAGTGATGCCATGATTTTCATTGCAATTAAATCATAATTGCATATTTCTTTCAGAATTGTGCGGTTGATTTTGAATGTATAATCTTTAAAATCATTACCTCAAATAAAAAATGTATAATACATAAATATATGCCGTTCATAGAAGAATTATTAGTGCAACTGAATTTTTCAGTTAGTTTAGTATGAGAAGAGGATCTTGCTGGTGGCAGACAAATTTCGTCCATTCATCCATTTAATTCGATTATTTTCCAACATCACTCCTCTTATATAGTTATATTTTACATCACTCCTTTTTCTATAATGCCGTTGAAATAACATATAAAGTACAACATGAATTTGGAAATTGTCATTCACAAAAATATGGCCCTGTTATCCGTGTGTGCAGACGCTGGCGTTTATGTTGTCGTATGTGGTGGTGACCATCCAGTTCCGCGACGCTGAGACCCCCGAGCTTCACCCAACGATCGTTCCCAACGCCACGATTGTTCCTCCTGACGTTACCGCCGCTCCCAATTAAATGAGGACAACCCCCTAATTTATTATTCTAAAGCAATGCGTCGATTCATCGGCTTAATGTTTCATAACTAACTAATCACCCACGCTGACGACAGGACGGAACTACTTACAGACGCCACAGACACTGTCGTCTCCAGAATCACGCTTTGCATCATCCTCGGCATACTCGTTAAACTCACTCACGAAAATCTACTAATCCTGACTCATTACTACCAAGCCACCCCACAACACATATCAACTAACGCCTAAAGATAGCACTCAATATATTGCCCACCAATCTGCGCACTAAACAACAAACTGTACACCAATACCCGCAAACAACAACAGGCCAAGAACTCATCACAACCCGCGAGCTCCAGAAAGACCTCAAACAATTCTGGAGGTCAGTAAAGCGAATACCACGGCTCAAATACGAAGCTTTTAGTTCCCTACCACAAACACGATAACATTCAGCTAGAAACTCCCCATGAGAACGAACCCATATTTAGACAACACTAGCAAAACATATCCACTAAAACCGACTACGACGACTTCAACACTGAACACATTAATTTCATTAAAGAGCACATGAATAACATTAGACTTCACATAACACCATACAACACAGGTGATCTCTTTAAATCACACCACCAGACTTCTCTCCCATCACCACTGCCGAACTCAAACACTGGCTCCGCACTTAAATATAACCTGGCCCTCTACTATGACCTTCCTGCAACTTAAATATCTCGGAACATGACTCAATACTTTCTCTGCGTAATCAATCTTTGTATCTCTGCCAATTACTTTTCTCACTCAAACTTGCAATAATGATACTCGCATATATTCATCCCAAAGCCCAATACATCCCAACATCTGGCCAAGAACTACAGACCAGTCTTCCTCCTAGACATTCATGGCAAGTTACGAGGCAAAATACTCAACAACAGACTCATCAGCTACCTCCAGACACACAACACACTATACCCGAGAGAGCAGTGATTCAGGAAATACAAAAGCACAAATACTGCACTCGCTACATGCACTACCCGAGACATCCACCATATACAAGTACATTCCGCTGCAAAAACGCAATATAGACTTGATTCACCGAGACGTTTGAAAAAGCGTTTGATCACGCATGGCACACCAACTTTGCCTAAAAAACGTACCCAAACTATGAACTACAACACACATTTTAAAATTTGGCGTTGGCCAAATATGTTGACCTGGAACGCAGTGTTGACCTGGATCCAAAAATGTTGACCTGGATCCATGTGTACAGACGCTGGCGTTCATATTGCTGTGCGTTGTCTCGACCATCCAGGTCCACAAGACTGCTATAAAATGAATTGCATTTTTATTTTTGAAATTATTGCAACTAAATATTTCTATCATTTTTAAACATTTCTGCGACGCCGAAAGCAACCATCACCATCTTTCCTCTCGGCGCTACCGTCGCTCATGATTGATTGAGGAACCTCAAATCAATCATGAACTCAAATTTTTTATTCGTTATGCGCCAGGTTTTCAGCGCAGCTCTCTCTTTCAACTTGTTATACACATGTAAGTTAATTCCTATTTATTGCCCCATTATAATATGAAACGACATTTCGTTTCCATATGAAGATACAATTTCATGAACTACTGTTTAAATGAAAATTGTTCCCTATGTATGATGTCGTCCATTGCCTCAGTGTATAAATGAAAGCCTAATATTCTTCGAGGTTCATGAAAACTCCAGAACTTTTACCAATGAAGAATTGGATGTGCTGTATTATATCAGAAACCTCTACTTGTTAGGTACATTTAAAATCCATTTAAAAAGTTTCCTGCCGTTACAGTTGTTTCAGAAAAACAATAATTTTGACTGTTATCTTCATTCGGTGAACTGGTTAATAAAGTTACAATAACAATTCATATAATTATGTTGACAAGGTATAATCCTGTAATAATTAATAAATAATCCCCCTAACGATTGCATACAAAGGGTAACATTAAAGATTAGTGGAGTAATATTTGAAGAGGAGCGAAAAAACTTATCTTATTTGTGAATGTTTATAATTTAAAACATGCACATTTCCCCTGAAATGCACATATTGACCAACATGTGCATGCTGACCAGCCTGGATGCGTGTTGCGAAAACATTAACTGCTCGCACTATTACTCATTTATTATCTATATCCTACTAATTACTTCATTATCAAAGGAAAATTTCGCTGGCATGATTACCAGGAACTCTTCGCTGTGATTGCTTACATTTAGATTGGGGATATTACCGTAGAGAAGCACCACCTCATCAGCATAAATCATATTGGTGTTTTTTTATTTACTTGCTGGTTGCACGGACAACTTTCATTCGTAACGACATGAAGAACATCAAGCTTATCGATCACTGCCCCGATTCCTACAAATCACAAGAAATAACACTTACTGAGCTTGCAGTACACTACAATTTCTGGACATGGTCTTTCTCTTCCATGCTAAAGCTTTTAAAATATTCATATTCCTGAGATGAATGTCTGACGAAACTGCTTCTCATGTTGCGGAACAGATGATTTTTTCAGTACTTGATTCTACTCGACGATGCTCATAAGTCATAATACCTCCACCGTTGCTGTTTAGTGATGCTAACATATGGTAATATTACTACTCTTTGGTCGACCATGCAGCAAGGAACGGTAGTCATGAAAATCCGTAAATTATACATAGGGAAGCAACAAGGCCTGGTGATCGAAGTGAACGGAGTATTTGTATTACTTTTAAAATTCAGAAGATCCTTTGCTAACGTTGCGGTGCTCTGCACGAGCAGCTAGCTGTGAGATTCCGTAATGACGGATCAGTAATATATTGCGAAAAGTACATTTGAGGCGTATCGGTATGAAAACATTAGCCGTCATTAGAGGTCATAAAATGTCAAGGAAGCATTTTTCCCGCAACCAAAGTCGAAGTCGCACAAGTTGTTTGGTGCCACTTAGGAAACATATCAGCGAAGTCCTTTTCTGAACGTACTTCTAAAACACACAATAATGAACTCATACTACCATATTGTTCAGCGATTGTCATCAGAAGTTAATGGAGCGATATATATTTCTATCTGTTAGCATATGCTCTTTAGAGTTTACTCATACCACATTTCAAATAAGGTTGTTACTTATTTACCGCAAACAGAAACGCAGATGAATGTTTTGAGGGCGTCGGCCCTTTTTTTCTGGGGGCTACATAAGGGCTGACACGACAGCGCAGAGGTGAGTAGCTCAGGGCAAAGGAGTGTGTGATGGTGTATGTCATCACGCGCGTGCGGAGGCTCCACGAAAACAGCGTATGAATCACATTTCGTTGATCGTCTTTTATCATTCAACAAAAACAGTAATTCTTTAGGAAATTTTCATTACTGAATGCATTCTTGTGTGATACTCCCGCAAGAAGAATTCTTGCTCCTTGTTCAACTCCCGCTGCACTTTATTCAACTATCGTGAAGGAACACACCTTGTTACACTTTCACCCCATGCAAACACAGTATAAAGAGCAACCTAAACTCTCGAATGACAATTTGATTTGGGAAAGAATAATCCGAATATGCACGGCTTAGCAGTATTTGACCTTATGTAGTAAGTAGTACACTGTGGTAAACGACCTAACAAAACCTTCCCGACACAGAATTTTTTTAAGGTGATCGGTTGCATCGTGGATATCTAAATTAACCGGTATTAAGGTAAAAATAGTGGTACTTTTGAGCTTCAGGCCAGGTCGTTCAGTGAGCATAGTACCCTGTTTAATATTTATAGACCATTAAGGCACGCCGGCGTCAGCAACGGTTAAAAAGAATTGACCTTTAAGGCACATCAGCCCAAGAGCGAATTAACATTAAGAGAATGACCCCAAACAGCAAGCCAGTATAAAGGAAGCCTGGACCGCCACTCGGACTTTTTGAACTTGAGTGGTGATTTCTATTCTAAATTAATGCTCCTTATTTACTCTTCCTCGCACATATGTAGGCTGTGTCAGAATATTCTACCAGCAACATATCATGACCTTCCTGCGAATTATGCCTTCCGAATGGCTAAATTAAAACTATTACATTTTGTAACTAATGATGAAAAACATGTATCCGAAGCGTTTGAAATATAAATAATATTATAAGGTACTTTCTATGAATTCACAACTCATTCAAATTCCTGGTTAATTTGCGACTCATGTGATTTAATGACGTTATTACTTGACTAATTATAATTTATATATGTATTAGAACTAGCTCCAATTCTAGGACTACGGAAAATTTTTAGAATTTCGGTTATTTTGAAATTTTCGAAATTATCCTCTCTGTTCGGATTGCATTATGATTTTGATCGGGAAAATCAACCAGTTTTATAATTATCTCAATTTCGCATAAACAGCGAAACCGGTGGTTATTAAAGAATTGATACACAACAGCATTTTTTCTTGCAGGCTTGTTGAATCTTGGTACTTTAAATTTATGTTTTCAAATTATTCCTAAATATTCTTCAAGACATTTATGTCGCACATTGGAATAAATTAATTATAAAATCAAATCTGGCCTCAATTCAGCCTATGAATTCCTAGTCAAGTGCTAATGTTCTTAGCAACAAGCGTAATTCATTCGACAACTTGTATACAGCTCAATGAACAAGTGTTCCATTAAAATATAGTGCATCCCGCCAAAAGCCATACAATGGCTTGCAAAAATAAATCATTTTTCTCAAAAATTTTCATGGTGTTTGCTTATTAACCACTAGTGTTATTTTTGTATAAAAAATGGATGACCTAGCAGGCCAGAGGAACACGATCGAGAGAACGTCTCCACAAAGGCGCGCTATGTCGAGCAAAAACAAGTCCCTGCAACGTTGTTTCATGTCACTGAAAATTATGGGGTTTTACCTCGAGTGGAATACAGTGACCGATTCATCTGAACAACAGGATCGCTCTACTCCAGCTTCTGAAAACGTGATTGATCATTCTGAACATAAAAACTTGACCATCAAAAATAATAAATCTCGGTGGATTCAACAACAGAAACAAACCCATCCCTCAAACTTGAAGAAATTGTGCAAATTAGTTTGGTGTTTCATAATGAACGCCTTGTACATCACCCGATGCATCTATTTCTTCAGTGATCATGATTACTCAAATAAAACCATGGATGGAATTTTTCAAACCGTTTGGTCCATTATTGGCCCAACGATGGTTGTATTATCCGCGGCCAAGTGCATATTCAGCCGCCGTGCCTTCTACAAACTACGGCAAATAATGGCATGTATTTTGAATAGTGAGGAACCACACGCCCACCGCCCAAATAAGTTTTCCTCGAATTCATGGCTGTTGCTCGGTTTGGCTGTAACGCAGACTGCTAAAACGTGTGTTCTTCTGAAGCGTATCATTGTGCGTAGGAATCTTGGAATCAAATACGCTGTGATGAAAATCATGAGATATTTGGGTTTCCTTTTCCATTTTATGGTGGCTTTAGTTTTGATTTTCAGTTTCAATTACTTAGTCGGTGTTCTTAAAAGAAGTTTCGAAAAAATTTCTGACGAGCTTTCAGAATATGGAGCTCAATTATCTGAACTTGATACTAAATATCCTACGAATTTATTTTTGACATCAACCACTCCTGCCACTGAAGACGCCGTTCGACCGCTGGTGACGCCTGACAAGTTTCTGAACGACACAGAACACCGGCTGCTGCTCATCGACCAAGCGATTGCGCTCATAAATGATGTTTATTCATGGATTCTTATTTTCATGTCAATTTTGTATCTGTCCGACTTTTTATTTGTCATTTATGCTATGATCATTAGAATTGAAAGTGGCAATAATGAAATAGAGACTCACTCTGTGGTCGCCATCGAAGCGCTTCTCTTCTTGTTCTTGATACACAACCCGGCGGATGCTCTAGCGAATGCGGTGAGGATAACAGGGCTTATATCTGCTATTCAATATATTCCTTCAAAACCAAGCGTGAAAACGTAGTGCTCAGATAGTGCGGCTCGCTCCCTTTGCTGAGTTTGACAAGTAAAATTTAGTTAAATAGTGACATTGGAAGAAATTCTACATTTCTTTGCATTGCGCTATTCTCTTTCATTCAATTCTTGTTCGTGATATTTTCTTTAATTGGCTCCATAAATATTTTCTTAACTAATTATTGTTTGCAATAGAAGTTATAATTTGATTTACATTTCAGGAAGAAGACTTCATTGTAAATGTTAGACAGTTAATTTACCGAGCGCCGGAACTCTGTCGCTCGAAGGTAATTAACTTAGTCTTAATGCGTATTATTGTACGGATAACATTTCAGTTTCGTGATGAAGTCTATTCATCGTGGGAAAATATTAAGGCGTAGAAAAACTGGGAGGATGGATGATTTGATCAAAAATTTATCCATGCTTTTCAAAATTTTAATTTAATCAACAAGATTCAAAATGTTTTTTGAATCATCCTCTAATTAGGGTACATTAGTTTCATTATTATTCAACGGATTTAGAAATATGAGACTCAAAATGACGGCATTCTAAAATTGCAGGGATTATCAATCAGGGACATTGTTGGGCTAACCTGCTCGTACTACATCTCTGCCAAATTTGATTTATATGTGGGTAGGTTTGAAGCCTGGCGTAATGTAAATTGGATCCCTGTTGGTATATTATCTGGACAAGAAATCACTTTATTTGTGGTTGAAGCACTAAACATTACAAAACGGGCAGAAGGAATGGTTGAAATGAAATTTGTAGTCACATTTTGCTACGTTAAAATTTTATTCGATCACAAAAAATTGAAATTTCCTTCGAATTTCAAACTGAGATTTAAATGGTATTTCAATACTAAACGAATGTTGGTAGAAACCAGGGATCCTTTAAATAACAGTCGTTGCTTTCGAAATTATTAGTTGGATATAAGGTGAGGGATTCAGGATGAATCGGGATATTTACCTACTTCAAAATGTTTTTGTCTTTTTAAAGTTCCTTTTACTAAAATTTTAAACTTCTCATGAGAATTAATAATTGCTTCCACCTCATGTTATGAAATTTCCAAAGTGGGATTTTACTGCATATGCAGTTCTCATCAAATTCATTTTTATTTCTTTACCTTCATTAACATGTATTTGTATTTGTGAAGTTTGTGACGGTACACAAATTTAATTGTTTTCTTCTCTAAAAAAAACTTTTCTACAGGCGTACACTGGCTTGGTCATGGCAATCCAAAAGCCCCGTACTTTGACACTCGGGAACTTCGGCAATGTCGGCCGGAGTTCTTTTCTAAACGTAAGTTGATTTTTGTTGATTATTCTGACCTACGCGTTGATAATTCTAACTCTTGTGGAACTTGAAACTGTCGCGGCGTCACTTTGTGGCTTATGTGTGCGCGACGTCTGCCTATATAACGACCCTAAAATTCGAGCCAAATTGTTGTTTTAATGTGGTGACTGTCACGCCAATACGGTCTGCAGCTACCTCTGCAACGACTCCAACCGTTGGGCGGCCGGTCGCGAAAGAACGGGCGCGCGAAATGTCGAGTCATTCATACCACTGCGACACCGATATAACAACGCAAAAAATCTACAAGGATCGGCTACCACATCGACATATTTATTTATGGTCAACATCAACACTATGGCTGCGACTCAGCCGTGACAAAACGCGAGAGGCCACGAGGCGTTCAACGGTTATAACGCTGGCAAATCAGAAGATTAAAGTTTTCCAGCACTGAGAATTATATCGTCGTTGCGGTCATCAGCACGGCACGGTCACAATCATTGTCAGTAACGGTACGCTCACGATCACCAACAGCAGAAGCACGACAATTAATGAACTCGGAGTAACATCATCGAGGATGAAAACTACGCCAGTATTCAGAAGTATGGTCGTTATAAACAACCTACGGCCAGACTGACCGTGATACATCTATATAAGCGAGACACGTCTCGTTGGAGATAAAACGACCAAGGGCAGCGCGGATGTGCGGCTACGGCTGCGCGGGACGGCCGTTGGAAATACGGCCGCACCCGTGTGCGTAAAGTAAGGTCGTTTACGACAGTCGTACTATTCGACGGAACTGCAACATGTTAACGTTTCTGGTAAAATTAGGAAATTTTTGTGATATTAACTTCTTAACCTTGATTGTGTTCGGATTACCCTTTTGCCTGTATTAGAGATTTTTGTCAACGTTTGATGTAAACTTAAATTTACTAGTTTAATATTCAGCGTATCAGTGTTTCAATTCAACCATTTCTGTACGATTTTTGCCGTAACCTCCCAGCAGGCATTCGCTGGTTGAATCGACGTTGCAACAACTACCTATATTACGATGTTGAGATCGGAGTAAAAAGAGGTTTAGAATGAAAATTGAAGCAACGTCATTCACGAAACGTCGTGCTGACGTTACAATACAACGTTGCAAACGAATTTCATTATACAGGTTTTATCGTGACAGGTACATTACATGAGCATCTTATTACAATGAGTTGCCTTTAATTGGATATAGACATACTATTTGCAACCTAATCTATTCACTTTCCTTTGATTATTGACCGCTGGAAGAACCATTCGACCTTAGCAGGATTCTAACCCGGGGTCGCTGAAGGCCGCGCGACGCTTAAGTCACCTCGACCACGGTAGTTCGCCTGCATGGGAAATGAAAATAAGCTAAAGGATTGTTCGACTCCTTGAAATTGTAATAGCTTCTCTGGTCATTAGTCGTATATATGTTGTTTACGTCCCTTCCGGTTTTGGTCAGATTTCGACGTTGATTGGACGTTTAATTTCGGTTGTTCAGCATTTCAATCTGAAATTAATTTTGATCCAGCGTTTAAAAATTAATCATCATTAATCGTACCATTATCGACGTTGTTTTAACGTTGACGTTGAAATATGGAGGTTTCACGTTCCTTGTAGTTATAATCAGATTTTAACGTTGATTGGACGTTCAATTTTAGTTCTTCATCATTGCAATCTGAAATCGATATTGATTCAACGTATAAAAAATGATAAACATAAACGTACCAATTTCGACATTATTTCAACGTTGAAATAAAGTGGTTTTACTTCTCATCTAGTGTTGGTCATACTTCGACGTTGATATGACTATTAATTTGGGTAGTTCAGCATTTCAACCAGAAATCAACATTAATTTAACGTTTAAAAATTGATAAACATTAAACGTATCAATATCGACGTAATGTCAGCATTGAAATAAGGTTGTTTTAGGTTTCGTTTTACGTTACAAAATAACCCCGACACTAGAATTGGGTGATTTTGACGTTGATAAGACGTTCAATTTTGGTTGTTCAACATTTCAACCTGTAACCAACCAATTTTCAACGTTGTTCAGATGCCTACTAGGCTATTTAATACGAGAACTTATATATGCGATACTCCGAGTATAAGGCCTAAGACGATACGTTCGTAACCAGACTAAATTAAAGCAACTGCCGATCAGCAATGAAATTATAACAATAAAACCAAATCTCCCAATCGTTTAAATTCCCGTAACCTAATCATGATTGTTTTTTTGTAAATTTCCCCGCACAGTATATAAACGGTTATTTTTCACACGGTGTGGTGAAAAATGACCTTCGTTAAATTAAGTAGTTATAATAAAAACGAAGAAATATATTTTCACTGGATACCGAAATAGTACACAAAATTAGGTTTATTCAATGATTATTTTTAAACCTCTTCGTTCTTCATGTCTGACCTAATGTTTCCATTTATCTTCTCGCAAGTTAACATTATACAAAGGCAAAAGTAGGGGAAAACTTTCAAAAAGTTTTCGCGTCAGACGATGTGTAAATGTAAATGGATGTAAGGAATCATGTTCCTTTTCTCACTGCAGACGCTGGCGTTCATGTTCTCGTACTTGGTGGTGGTCATCCAGTTCCACATCGACGCTAAGCATCCCGCGTCAACAACGTCTCCTGCCAACGCCAGTTGTGTCACTCAAAATTAACTTGATCGCACACTCTGACCATTGCCGATGTTTTGACTTGACTGCGTCCCAGGCGTTAGTGATAAGCTTCATTAATATGAACAACATTTTTTGTGCACCAAAGTCATTAGTGTTCACTGCAACACATTTCTAACTAAATTATCAGTTTCCGAAATATTCTGGCTTTTCGAGATTCTCTTGTGGTAAATGGAAAATTTTTATCCCTTTTAATGTTTTAGCATGTAATTTATTTATACGGATAAATAAGACAATATTTTCACGAATAATAATATTTATGCGAGTGACTTGGCTTCTTTATTGCGCTGCGTTTGCTACGAGTGTTGTTTTGATATTTCGGTACAATTTGACGAAGCTCGTTTTGAACGCTTATTCCTATACGCTGAATTTGAAGTCGTTCAAGCAAGTGGATTTGCATCATCTGTGCTTTCAAAATTTTCCCTTTCATTACACATATCTATTCTGCTGCCTGCAAAATAAGCGAAGTTATTGGTTTTCCGTAATCTTCGACTTCTTTGAATACTTTGCTCTAGCTGAATGAATAATACTGTGAACACAAGTTGAACAGTCGTATTTTTTTTCTCGTGAATATTTTAGGAAATATCATCATGCATAATTAATCGCGGATCAAGCATAATTTTATAATAAATTAAAAATATTTAATTTTATGAAAGCATAATAGTCTTATATATATTTGGCAACGTTTGTTTGTGTTTGAAGCCCGGCACAACAAATTCGGGTGCGTATCGATAATACTTAACCCTCTACCGCCCGACATGAGTAACCGGAGCAATATTGTCACGCGCCTATCTTCCCAAAAAAGGATACGTTCTAGTGAGCGCAAAATGACTTGCACTGCTGGTTGCCGCCACGTACAACTTTAAAATGTTCTCTGCTGCGTATAAACGTCCTCAGGTTGCTACACTCAATAGTTTCCATTTAATATAAGTTGAAAGTTATGTTACCGGAGATTGACATACGGCGATAGAGGGTTAATTAACGTGTCAGGATATAACAAAAACCTGCAATTTTTTTCGGGGGGAGAATAGGAAAGGGAAAGATGAGAGTGAGGAAAGCGTTCAAACAAAATTACAAATTTGTTTTTTAATTTGTTAATAGAAATTTTAATTAAAATAACGAAGAACTAGGTTTTCCATAATTAAAACGAGAATAAAATGGGTCAAATCTTCAATTAATAATACTATGTGTTTTCAGAGGTCTTCCAATAATTGGAATACCTAAGCTTCATTGTTATTAACGGGATAAGAGATTGCGGGAGCGACGGTATATGATTCTAAAATTACTTATTATTGTTTGGGTCAGCGGGACACACCAACTCAGCCTCTATATGAACGTATAGGACAACTATAGAGGGACGAATAAAATTAACAGAGCTGGGCAGCGCTACTTTGAAATGTAGCGGCGCTACCGCTACCGTTACATGCTCTAAATAGAGCGGGCGCTACCGCTACCGCTACACCCACTAGATTATAGCGAGCACTACCGCTACCGCGACAGTAAAATGTAGCGTCGCTACATTAGCCGCTACAATGGTCAAAATTATTGGAAATCTCTACAAATTTATTGTTCTGCTATTGGGATTTACTCATAAACATTTATTGATAATAAAACATTTTCAAAACATATCAATGCAACTTTATTGCAATTAACCGAACCGAACTAGTGCGGGTTAGATACTGTAAATAAAAGTTACAGTCATTTTTATGTTTTACCCTCCCTACTTGGATGTCTGCTTTAATCTATCAATCTCAAAAATTATCCACATATACATATAAAAAATCAGTCTTTTATTTATATATATATGGATTATTTTTGAGATTGGTAGATTAAAGTAGACATCCATGTATAGGGAAGGTGAAACATAAAAATAACTGTGTAAAAATAACTGTAAACAAACTGAAACATGAAAAAATACCTGTAAGTGGTAACTGGTAATAACGTAACAACTAACAAGATGACACTAGTAACTGGCTGAGGTTGACTACATTACACCGTAATCTTTCGTACAGTTTTATTCTGTAATTTATATTATGTATGTATCATGCTGGTTTTTAAATAATATTTAATACTATTAAGTAAAATCTAAAGGCTTTATCCATAAATGTAGCGGTAACGCTGTAGCGGCGAAACCTCGTATCGCTACTCAAATATGTAGCGGGCGCTACCGCTACCGTTACATTGCCTTAAATGTAGCGCCGCTACCGCTACATTTAGCGCCCTACTTCCCACCTCTGAAAATTAATGAATAAAAAGCTATATAACAATAACCAAACTTTGAGTACAAATAAATACAAACATTTAATTGAGTGTTCTCTTTGCTCTAGTTCTTGCTTCGTGCTCAAGATTTGGAGCCTTTCTTAAATTAGTAAATAAACAAAATTTAGAACTAGCAATATTTTAACAAAAAAGGCAGAATATAATGCAAAAATATAAATTAATAATAAACTGATTATAATAATAATTATTATGAACCCCTCAAACTACCACCACTGAATTGAAACAGAAATGCATCACAAAAATAAATAGACCAAATGATTAGGTAACGCGTACCTCCGTGGTGGATCACACAACAATGAACAAGTGCAGTGCATATTTGAACGAGGTCGCGCCTGAATTGACTTAGATGCAAAAATCAGAATACCTAACTGTGATAAAAGACTATTGCACTGTGTCTCTTAACGATATGGTATTATATTCCACAGTATTTGACAATCATTCTGTATGTACAATGATGGGTTAAGATAGTTGGGTAGACTATGCTTACGGTGTACCCTTGAATATGCCAATCGTATGCTCGTTGCTAAATATTGGCGGTCTCTGTAATACTAACTAGAAAATTCACGTTGCTTTTGAAGCAGTACTCCGGTATTTTTACGGCAACCCTATCCTGCTCAGACGGAGAGACCACGCGGTTGTTTATAGCCGCATAGTAAACTGCGAAGGGGAAATGATTTTGGGATGCGTTACCACTCCGGACATTAATACCTATACGAAACAAATGGCTGATTAAAGGCGTAATAGTTGAGAATTAAGTAAGTTTTCGTTCCAGCGGCACAAACATCTCTGTGGCAGGCGATGCCCATTACCTGAAGACTAAACGCAGCAGTGACTACTAACCAGTCATCTACTTGACATTAGCTATATACTCTCTTTAAGTTGGCCTGAACATTACAAACCTGATACGCGCAAGAAACGATCAATTTTCATTCATATAATGATATCGACTCGTTAAATGAAAACTATACTAAAAATTTAATGCAAATTAAAATTTTCATACTAAATTTCATATTAAATTTCATACTACCTATTTGGGTATTTGCTGCCTTGCTGGAATAAAATGTTCATTCCCGTTTTTATGATCGAAGTAAATTCTCTTGTGGAGCATTTGCACCAGCGCGTTAAGGTCTTCGATCCTCGCACGCATGCATTGGCTCCACGGCATTCTACCATGATAATATTTCATAACATAATAAATATTGCGTCCACCGACCAATTTGCTTTGTTGAAAGTTGACTCGCCCACAGCAACAACGTATGATTATACCGTCTTTGTCCTCAATGTTGCTGTGATAATTTAACGGAGCGATGAAATGAATGCACGCAGATTGATTGGCGTGTCAGACGCTTTCCTCACTGCTCTTGAAAAGTCTTTGTCTTCCGTAGAGTAGAGAAGCAATTTGGAGCCACATATGTTCAGTCCGTATCGAGACCTAGTGAGGGTAGCTCAAGCTGTACCTAATTGAACTGCACCAGATTATGAGGACACTGGAACCTTGTATTCAAATACAATTGGAATTAAAATTTACTTTCACTTTTGTTCTTTAAGATCGCCCTGGAACTTTTCCTGAATTCTTTAATCTACATTGAAATTAAAGAATAATGGATCATTTAATCAAATGAAAGAATCGTGCTGATTTTTTTAATTTATCTGTCTTGTGATCTAATTTAATTTAAATTTTAAACTGGTAGCATTGGCCATATATGAACATAATAAAGTCTTATCTCCACTCGCGCTCACCATGAAGAAGAGTTCATTGCAACGCTGGCTCGGGGCACTGAAGTTCATGGGGTTGTATTTGGACCGGAAGAAAATAGTTACTGCGCCTGATCAACGGGATGAGGTTGATGGAAGTTGGGACAATGGCTCCAGCGGTCAGAACAAAACAGGGACTCAAAATCAACCAAAGTGGATGGATCAAGGCCAACCAAAAAACTACTTGTGCCTCAATAATGTAAAGATGTTAGCCTGGTATGTTATAATGAACGCTCTCGGCCTCACCTGTTCACTTTACATTGTCTGCACTCGGAACTACTCGTTTAAATCTTTGACCGAGATGTTCATCACCGCTTGGAATCTTAACACGCCCGTCATGACAATGTCATCCGTCATTAAATGCATGTTCAGTCAACACTCCTTTTCTGAACTTTTCGATGTTATCTCTGCCATCTATCACGCCGAGTCTTCTCTCGCTCTTCGACCATTTCACTTCACTTCTGATTCGTTTTTGCTGATTTGTTTGGTTGCTACTCGAATAACCGACTTCTATTCCGTAACAAGATACGTCGTAGATCTCAAAAACAGTGAAAAACCTTACCTGATTGAACTCATCGACATATTTGCTCATTACGTGCTTTGGGCATTGTCTTTCACTATGATTCTGAGTTTCAATTTCTTCGTCGGTGTTCTGAAAGAAAGATTCCAGGAAACTTCCGCTGAACTGACAGAATATGGGATTTTGCTTAGTAGGTATGGCGCCAAGCAGGCAAAAAATCCTTCGGGTTTATTTACCTTCTCAACGACCGCCAGAGTAAAAACTGTACGTACGCCGAAGTCTGCTAAATATTTTTTGAGAGAAATTGAACATCAGATGCAACTCATCGACCAAGCTATCAAGCTTATAAATCGAGCGTACGCATGGATTCTTATTTTCGTGACAATTTGGTATCTTAGTGATCTCCTCTTTGCCATTTACCTGTTGACGACGACCATGCAGCGTGGAATCGGAAGCTTCGATTTAATGCAATACCTAGTGTACATAACAGAGGCGCTCTGCTTCTTGTTCTTGGTTCACAACCCAGCGGATGCGTTGTCAGATGCGGTGAGTACTAAGCTGGCATGTCAAGCTACTTGTTTTTAGGTTAGAAATAATATCGACAGCACCTACCTGAAGTGTTGGTTCCATGCGCTGTGTTTCTTCTATGATGAGAATCATTTGATGATAATTTGGGCACATAATTGCGGCGGCTAAGTTACTTATTCGTGACCAAATACAAGGTCTCGCCATCAAGCTGAAACGCAATTAATCTGCCATTCTTATGTTTGCCCTCCGACTTCTAGTTTTGGACTGCTTCTCAACGAGTTTTCCTCCTCGAGCTCCAAACCAATAAATTTTCCCAACGATGGTGCCGAATGCTTTTCAGAATCGTACGACGAAGAAAACACCAGAAGAGTTGATCGGAATTTTTTTTCTTTTCATTTTACTTACCTTTAAAGATTCAACGCGTCACTTAAATTTTCATATGTGAACATCATCAGATTGCATTCATTCATAGCTAGGCAGTAAAATTATTCGTGCCGTCAATACGTTCGCTCCCTCATGTTCTGACAGTTAGAACTCTTTAAAGAGCTTGTAATTATCATGTGAGTGAGATACCCATAAAATTATTTATCAATTTAGATAGGAATGGATGATTCGCAGAAAGCTAAACGCTTCTGATAATAATTAAGTCATTTAACATGGATAAATAATTAATGCATACCTACTCAGTGGTCGGTGGATAGAATAGGAAGCGGAAGAGATATAGGTGCCAGTAAATGCGAGGGCTGAAATAGGAGATGATTGCTAGATGAGGCGGCCGCCATCTTGAAACGCGATTCTGGATACTGGCACCTGGGGCCGTATTATCAAAACTTCGTAGGTACGCAAAATCGACTCACGAGTGGTGTAAGTGCTGACTTGATGACGTAACTCTAGAGGTGGTATTATCAAAACATTTGCGCGGGAAGATACGTAACGTAACTGTACGTCTGCTCGGAGATGTCGTAAGTGAAGTTTCCCACAAGTTTAGAGTGTCTGCTGAAGCGATAGGAAACTATTGATTTACTAGCAAGTAGCAACACCTTGACTTGTGATAGAATTTTGTCAATAATCCGACAGCTCGGATTATACACGCATAGAATGATGGCTCTACTTGTGATATCTCCACTACTTGATCGTGCAACAGTTGCACGATCAAAATATGTGATCGTGCTAAACAGTGCTAATGAAAAAATTCAATAGAGTTAATGGCAGAAACTGGTTTTGTTTTTCTTTTACGTTATATTTTGAAAGCAAGTGCATATTACGTTATATATAACAAGCATATCTACAGCCCAACTCTCATCATTCATTCCTTCTAGTCGGTACTTTATATCTCTGCCAACCATAATTTTAGCTCCGTACACAGATTTCTTCTTCAACTCACGCTGTTTATTAAAAAGAGTTCACAACTATTTTAGAACGGCTTTTTCTGGACCAACAAAGAGCAATACCGACAGACAGCATTCGATAGTCGATACCATCGAAGTAAATTTGAACCCTGAATTATTTCTCAAAAATTTTCATGGTGTTTGCTTATTAACCACTAGTGTTATTTTTGTATAAAAAATGGATGACCTAGCAGGCCAGAGGAACACGATCGATAGAACCACTCCACAGAGCCGCGCTATGCCGAGCAAAAACAAGTCCCTGCAACGTTGTTTCATGTCACTGAAAATTATGGGGTTTTACCTAGAGTGGAATACAGTGACCGATTCATCTGAACTACAGGATCGCTCTACTCCAGCGTCTGAAAACGTGATTGATCATTCTGAACATAAAAACTTGACCATCAAAAATAATGAATCTCGGTGGATTCAACGACGGGAACAAACCCGTCCCTCAAACTTGAAGAATTTGTGCAAATTAGCCTGGTGTTTCATAATGAACGCTTTGTACATCACCCGATGCATCTATTTCTTTAGTGATCATGATTACACAAATAATACCATGGACGGAATTTTTAAAACCATTTGGTCCATTATTGGACCAACGATGGTTGTATTATCTGCAGTCAAGTGCATATTCAGCCGCCGTACCTTCTACAAACTACGGCAAGTAATAGAATGTATTTTGAATAGTGAGGAACCACACGCCCGCCGCCCAAACAAGTTTTCCTCGAATTCATGGCTGTTGCTCTGTTTGGCTATAACGCGGATAGCTAAAACGTGTGTGGTTGTGAAGCGTATCATTGTGCGTAGGAATCTTGGAATCAAATACGCTGTAATGAAAATCAACAGTTATTTGGGTTTCTTATTCCTTTTTATGGTGGCTTTAGTTTTGATTTTCAGTTTTAATTACTTTGTTGGTGTTCTTAAAAGAAGGTTCGAAGAAATTTCTGAGGAACTTTCAGAGTATGGAACTCAATTATCTGAACTTCACACGGAGACGGCTGAATATCCTTCGAGTTTAATTTTGACAACAGCCACTCCTGCCACTGAAGACTCCGTTCGACCGCTGGTGACGCCTGACAAGTTTCTGAAAGACACAGAACACCGACTGCTGCTCATCGACCAAGCGATTGCGCTTATAAATGATGTTTATTCATGGATTCTTATTTTTATGTCAATTTGGTATCTGTCTGACTTCTTATTTTCCATTTATACTATGATTATAAAAATTGAAAGTGGCAATCATGAAATAGAAACTTACTCTGTGGTTGCCATCGAGGCGCTTCTCTTCTTGTTCTTGATACACAACCCGGCGGACGCTCTAGCGAATGCGGTGAGGATAACAGGACTTATCAGCTATACAATATATTCCTTGAAACCCAGTGTGTAAACGTTCTGCTCAAGTAGTGCGGCTCGCTCTCTTTGCTGAGTTTGTGAAGTTATAATATACGTTTAAAAATTACTTTTTAAAGACAACACTTCTAAAGAATCCAGTGTCTCCAATGTTACAGATGTACAATGAATTTCTCATTTTATTTTCGAATATTAGAAAAATTAATTTTTTAATTTTTTTAATATATAATTTTTTTTTAAATTGTTTATTCTGTCGATTGATTCATGCATTGACTCCGACTTCACACAAGTGTGCAAAATTTCAGATCAATTGGACAGGTAAAAGTGAGTCAAATATCAGTTATAAGATTTGTAGATGACAAAATTATTTTTTTAATTTTTTTTAATATTACAAAAATTTTAAGTTTTAAAATCATTTATTTTGTCATTTTATTCGTGCGTTGTCTCCAATTTTACGCAAGTGTGCAAAATTTCAGATCGATAGGATAAGTAGAAGTGAGTTAAATTTCGATTATAAGATTTGTAGCAGACAGACAGAAAAACAACAAGAAGTGAAGTTAAAGAGAAGTGTTGTAATATTTAGTTATATAGTCACATTGGAAGAAATTCTTCAGTTCTTTGCATTGCGTTGTTCTTTTTAATTCAATTCTTGTTCTTGTTATTTTCTTTAATTAGAACCTTGAATATTTTCTTAACTAATTATTGATTGCAACATAACTTAAAAATTGATTTATATTTCAGGAAGAAGACTTCATTTTAAATGTTAGACAGTTAATTTACCGAGCACCGGAACTCCGGCTCTCGAAGGTAATTAACTTGTTTCATAGTGCGTATTATTGTATGAATAATATTTCTGTTTTAGTGAAAAAAGGTGTGTCACACATTTTGCGTACTTAATTGACGACTAAAACAATTTATTAATTGATGATTAACAGGTTAATACTTAATCAATGTTGATTAAGTAGGTACTTAATTGATGATTAACAGGTATATACTCTGCGACATCTGCAACTGGTTGATGAGTCAGTATTGACATCAGTTTGCCTAGCAATGCACTCACGAGCAGTCCACTATAAACCTTTTAACTATGATGATTAGTTCAATGAGAAATAATTCTCACAGTAATATTTTATAACTTATTGTCGACGTTTGTGTGTTTGTTTAGTTACAGGCACTGCAAACACTCTTCATAACACGCCGCAAGATACTTTTCGTGCATGTGAAGTTTATTCTTAGTGGGAGAATATTAAGGTGTGGAAAAACTGGGAGGATAAATGATTTGATCAAAAATTTATATTTGGTTTCCAAAATTTCCGTGAATCAACAAGATTCAAATAGTTTTTCTTATAATCTGAAACGGGAATCGAATGACACTTGGATACTCTATGTCAAGTGTGGCTTTGAATGGTTCATCCTCTAATTAGCGTAGATTAGTTTCATTATTATTCGACGGATTTGGAAATATGATATTCGGCCTTCTAAAATTGCAGGTATTATCAATACAAATGACAATGCAAGGCTAACCTGCTCGTATTACATCTCTGTCAAATTTGATTTATTTGTGGGTGTAGGTTTGAAGCCAGGCATAATGTAAATTGGTTGGAGGGCCTTTGAAACCCGAATCCACATCTGAATATTATCTGTACAACAAATCTTTTTATTTGTGGTTGAAGCACAGAACATTGCAAAACGGGCAGAGGGAAGGTTAAAATTGAAATTTGTATTCACATTTTGATATTTTGAAATTTTATTACAAAACAAAAAATGAAATTTCCTTCGAATTTTAAACTGAGATTTTCTACAGGCGTACACTGGCTTGGTCATGGCGATCCAAAGGCCCCGTACTTTAACGCTCGGAAACTTCGGCAACGTCGGCCGGAGTTCTTTTCTAAACGTAAGTTGATTTTTGAAATGGATAAACACAGCTCGTGTAAGGTTGTGAAGAAAGGCCGAGCGATGTTAAGCAATTATATGCAGGATGTGATTGGGCCGCTAAGTTGGTGCAGAAATCCATGAGAGCGAGTTTGTTTATAGTTCGCAATGGCCGAGAGTATCGAAATGGCGAACCCTTGTGGAACTCGAAACTGTCGCGTCGTCACTTGGTAGGCTTATGTGTGCGCGACGTCTGTCTTCATAAGGACTCTAAAATTCGCTCCAAAAGGTTGTTCTACTGTGGTGACTGTCACGCCTATATGCCCTGCAGCTATTTCCGCAACGGCTCAGGCCGCTGTGCGGCAGGTCGCGAAATATCGGCCGCGCGATACGTCAAGTCATTCATTCCACTACGACTACGATATAACAACGTCAAGAATCTGCAAGGAACAGCTACGTCATCGACATATTTATGTACGGTCGACATCAACACTCCGGCTGCAACTCAGCCCCCCGTGAGACAACGCGAGAGGCCGCGAGAAATAAAACGATTATAACGCCGGCAATTAGAGGATTCAAGTTTTCGATGACTGAGACTCAAAATTTCGATGACTGATCACAAACAGCAGAAGCACGGCAATGAACTTGGAGTAACATCATCGACGATGAAGACTACGTCACCATTAAGAAGACTGACCGTGATACTGACAGCCAGACTGACCGGCCGTGAGACATCTACGTCAGCGAAACACGACGGCTATGTAGAAAGAACGACCGCGGGCAGCGGGGATGCGCGGCTACCGCTGCGTTATGGCCGCTGGAAATACGGACGGCCGCAAAAGTGTGCGTGAAGTACGGTCGTATACGATAGGCGTACTAATCAGCGGAACTGCAACATGTCACGTTTCTGGTAAAAGTAGGAGATTTCATTCAGTAATGTAAACGAATAGATTCTCAACTTTCATGTGTTCGGAATACCCCGTTTCCTGTAATATATATTTTTATCAAAGTATAATGTAAACTTAAATTTTCCAATTTAATACTAACCAATATTAACCAGTGTTTCATTTCAACACTCTCGCTGTACGATTTTTGCCGTAACGGTTACGGCAAAAATATATAGGTTACAAAACTATATCGAAATAGGTTACGGCGTCAACTATTTCATACGAGAACTTATATACGCGATACTCCGAGTAAAGACTAAGACGTTTCTGTAGCAACCTGAATAAATTAAAGCAATTGCCGATCAATAATAAAATTATAACAATGAAACCAAATTTCCAATTCGTTTAAATTTCCGTAACCTCATCAGAAATGTTTTGTAAATTCCACCAAACGGTATGGTGGAAAATACCGTTTGGTATGATGAAAAAACGGTATGGTGAAAAATACCAGCGTGGTGAAAAAAATCCTTTATTAAATGTATTAGTTATAATAAAAACGAAGGAATATATTTTAGCTGGATATCGAACTATAACACAAAATTAGACTTCCTCAATTCCTGAGAAAATCTAATTCCTCAGGAATTGAGGGATCAGGAAGGAATTTTCTTCCTCAGGATCTTCCTCAATTCCTTCCTGATTATTTTCAAAACTAGTTAGTTATTTCTGTCTGGCCTCATGTTTCCATTTATCTCCTCGGAAGTCAACATTATAGAACGGCAGAAGTAGAGGAAATCTTTCAAAAAGTTTTCGCGTCAGACGATGCGTAAATGTAAATGGATATATGGCTTCATGTTCTTTTTTGCACTGCAGACGCTGGCGTTCATGTTCTCGTACTTGGTGGTGGTCATCCAGTTCCACATCGACGCCAAGCATCCCGCGTCAACAACGTCTCCTGCCAACGCCAGTTGTGTCATTCAAAATTAAGTTGATCGCACACTCTGACCATTGCCGATGTTTTGACTTGACTGCGTCCCAGGCGTTAGTGAAAAAGCTTGACTAATATGAATCACCTTTTCATTAGTGCTCACTTAAATTCTTATCTAAGTAAATTATCAGTTTCCGACGTATTTTGGCTTTTCGAGAGTTCGATATGGTAAATGAAACATTTTAGTCGTGTTAGTGTTTTACAATGTAATTTATATGAATAAATTGGCAAAAATTTTGTATTAGGCAATATTTTCACGAATGATTTTTTTGTGTGTCTGAGCTTTTTTCCTGCGCAGCAGTTGCAACGAGTGTAAACTGATATGTTGGGAAACTTCGGTACAATTTGACGAAGCTTTTATTGAAGGTGTGTTTTGAACGCTTTATAAGCTTTGAATTTGAAGTCGTTCGAACATGTCGATTTACATCATCTATGCTTTCAAAATTTCCCTTGCCATTACATATTTTTATACTGCTGCTTGCAAAATAAGCGAAATTAAAGGTTTTATGAAAGACTCAAATCTTCGACTTCATACCTTTCTGTAGCGGTAGGAATAATTCTGCGAACACGTAATTTAGTCGTATTTATTTATTTCGTAATTATTTTATTTTCTCGTAAAAATTTATGGAAATACCGTCATGCATAATCAATCTCGGATCAAAAATAATATGATAAAAATTAATTATTCTCCTTTATTGAGTTTGCAATGTTTGTTAAGCTTTATAGTTACGAAAATATTTGTAACATTGAAGCATTTTAAATTCTAAGTTTCTGAAATATTCAACTTTCTAAATTGAATTCCTTTTTTGGGCACTAGAATTCACCTAATGATTGGTTCAAGGGAAACGTAATAAACTTGTATATATTTGGCAAAGTTTGTTTCTGTTTGAAGCCTTGCACAATAACATTTTAACTACTAAAATAACAATCCCTGTCAGGGCTTGAAATTACAATTCGAACTACTTGAAATATAACAAGCCCTGTCAGTCGATGAAACTGTTATTAATATAACAATCCCTGTCACCTTGCACAATAAAATTCTAACTACTAAAATAACAATCCCTGTCAAGGCTTGAAATAGCATTTCTAACTAATTGAAATATAACAAGCCCTGTCAATGCCAGGCTAACCTGCTTGTATTGTTCGGGTCACCGGGACAACTCAGCTTCTATGATCGTATGGACAACTATATAGAAGGACGAAGAAAGTAACATATAAAGAGCTG
Organism: Hyalella azteca; assembly: GCF_000764305.2. Classification (NCBI taxonomy): domain Eukaryota; kingdom Metazoa; phylum Arthropoda; class Malacostraca; order Amphipoda; family Hyalellidae; genus Hyalella; species Hyalella azteca. The sequence continues at coordinate 268,191 of NW_025942407.1, forward strand.
TAATAATAACCAAACTTGTGGTACAAATCAATATAAAATTGTGTTCTCTTTGCTCTAGTTCTTCCTTTAGGGCTCAAGATTAGGAACCTTTCTAAAATTAACATATAAACCAAAATTTAGAACTTGCAATAATTGAACAACAGAGGCAGAATATAATGTAAACGAGATAAATAAATAATAGACTGATAATAATATTTATGAACCAATCTAAATACCACCGCTAAATTGAAACATAAATGTATGACAAAACACTTAAAAAACCAAATGATAAAATAACGCGTACCTACGTGATGGATCGATCACACAGCAATGAACAAGTGCATATTCGAACGAGGTCACGTCCGAGGTACGTTAAATCCAAAAATAAGAATACCTAACTGTAATAAAACACTATTGCACTGCGTCTCTTAATAGTAGACTATAATATTCCACAGTATTTGGCGATCGTTCTGTAAGTCCAATGATGGGTTAAGATGGTTGGGTAGATTCTGATTACAGTGTACCCATGAATATATACCAATCGTATGCTCATTACTAAATATTGGCAGTCGCTGCAAAACTAACTAGAAAATTCACATTGCTTTTGCAGCTGTACTCCGGTATTTTTACGGCAACCCTTTCCTGCTCAGATGGAGAGACCACGCTGTTATGAACGCGGTTGTTTAGCTGGAAAGTAAACTGCGAAGGGGAAATGATTTTGGAATGCGCTACCACTCCGGACATTCATACCTATACGAAACAAATGGCTGATAAAAGACGTAATAGTTGAAAATGAAGTAAGTTTTCTTTCCAATAGCACCAACACCTCTGTGGCAGGCGATGCCCATTACCTGAAGACTAAACGCAGCAGTGACTACTAACCATGCAGTCCTTTACTTGACATTAGCAACTCTCTTTAAGTTGGCCTTGACATTACAAACCCGATACGCGCAAAAAACGATCAATTTTCACATTCATATAATGATATCGATTCGTTAGAAGAAAACTATAATAAAAATGTAATGCAAATTAAAATTTTCATACTACATTTCATACTGCATTTCATATTAAATTTCATACTACCATTCATACATTTCATACTTCGATAGTTGCTGCCTTGCTGAAATAAAAGGTTAATTCCTGATTTTATGATCGAAGTAGAATGTCTTGTGGAGCATTTGCACCAGCGCGTTTAGGTCTTCGATCCTCGCACGCATGCATTGGGGAACTGCTCTACGGCATTCTACCATGATAATATTTCATAACATAATCAATATTGCGTCCTCCGACCAATTTGCTTTGTTGAAAGTTGCCTCGCCCACATTTCACTCGCAGCAACAACGTATGATTATACCGTCTTTGTCCTCAATGTTGCTGTGATAATTTAACGGACGGATGAAATGAATGCACGCAGATTGATTGGCGTGTCAGACGCTTTCCTCACTGCTCTTGAAAAGTCTTTGTCTTCCGCTGAGTAGAGAAGCAATTTGCGTTCATGGAGCCACATATGTTCAGTCCGTATCGAGACCTAGTGAGGGTAGCTCAAACTGTTCCTAATTGAACTGTACCAGATTATGAGGACACTGGAACCTTGTATTCAAATACAATTGGAATTAAAATTTACTTTCACTTTTGTTCTTTAAGATCGCCCTGGAACTTTTCCTGAATTCTTTTCTCTACATTGAAATTAAAGAATAATGGATCATTTAATCAAATAAAATAATAGTGCTGATTTTTTTAATTGATCTGTCATGAGATCTAATTTAATTTAAATTTTAAACTGGTAGCATTGGCCATATATGAATATAATAAAGAGGCCATCTCCACTAGCGCTCACCATGAAGAAGAGTTCATTGCAACGCTGGCTCGGGGCACTGAAGTTCATGGGGTTGTATTTGGACCGGAAGAAAATAGTTACTGCGCCTGATCAACGTGATGAGGTTGATGGAAGTTGGGACAATGGCTCCAGCGGTCGGAACAAAACAGGGACTCAAAATCAACCAAAGTGGATGGATCAAGGCCAACCAAAAAACTACTTGTGCCTCAATAATGTAAAGATGTTAGCCTGGTATGTTATAATGAACGCTCTCGGCCTCACCTGTTCACTTTACATTGTCTGCACTCGGAACTACTCATTTAAATCTTTGACCGAGATGTTCATCACCGCTTGGAATCTTAACACGCCCGTCATGACAATGTCATCTCACCTACCTGAAGTGTTGGTTCCATGCGCTGTGTTTCTTCTATGATGATAATCATTTGATGATAATTTGGGCACAATTGCGGCGGCTAAGTAGTTTATTCGTGACCAAATACAAGGTCTCGCCATCAGCCTGAAACGCAATTAATCTACCAGCCCTATCTTTGCCCTCCGACTTCTAGTTTTGGACTGCTTCTCAACAAGAGTTTTCCTCCTCGAGCTCCGAAATAAACAATGAATTTTCCAAACGATGGTGCCGAATGCTTTTCAGAATCGTACGACGAAGAAAACATCAGAAAAGTTGATCGGAATTTTTTTCTTTTCGTTTTACTTACCTTTGAAGATTCAACGCGTCACTTAAATTTTCATATGTGATCATCATCAGATTGCTTTCATTCATAGCAAGGCAGTAAAATTATTCGTGCCGTCAATACGTTCGCTCCCTTATTTTATGGTAGTTAGAACTCTTTAAAGAGCTTGTAATTATCTCATGTGAGTGAGATACCCATAAAATAATTTATCAATTTAGATAGGAATGGATGATCCGCAGAAAGCTAAACGCTTCTGATAATTAAGTCATTTAACATGGATAAATAATTAATGCATACCTACTCAGTGGTCGGTGGATAGAATAGGAAGCGGAAGAGATATAGGTGCCAGTAAATGCGAGGGCTGAAATGGGAGATGATTGCTAGATGAGGCGGCCGCCATCTTGAAACGCGATTCTGGATACTGGCACCTGGTGATATAAACGCATTACTACCTAAGCCAATACTTGATGGAAGTTATGACACACAATGTTCGTTCCACATAATAACATATTATTTGTCGCTCCTTCATTAGGAAGAAGAGTTCACTGTCAATCTGCGGACGTTCATCCATCACTTGCCTGACGACCAACAACTGAACGTGAGTACTTAATGAGCTGCCGTAATTATGGTTCAATAGAATTGATGAGGGAGCGACAAGGGAACAAATGCCATCTTTGTGTTCGTATGGCTCATGTGCGTCAATTTATTCTCATGTGGCTTCGAATGATACCAGCACACTGAGCCTATTGTAGGATTCTATTATAACGTTAAATCATATTCAAGGTTATAAGAAAATATATATTTTTAAGGGTGTTTCGTCGGAAAAGATAAGAAAATTATCTCTATGTACCGTATAATAAAATCGATTCATCCAGCAGCCCAATGCAGGCATCGTCCTCGCGCTACAAAGGCCCCGCAAACTGACGCTGTGTAACTTCGGTGCCATCGGCCGGAGCTCTTTCCTAAACGTAAGATTTTAGACGATTTGAATAAGTTATCGAATAATATGCATTTGAGCAATGAAACTACGCATCATACCTGATATACACGAATGCGTCTTTCAAGGCACAAACTTTTTCCCAAAGTTCATAGATATTGAGTTACTGTCCAGTCACTGCCTAACTACGTGACGTCTTTTTTGTTAAGATCATAAAGAATCTGTTTAACGTACACTTTTAGTCATTCCTTCCGTTATTATTGAACAAGACATCGTGATATTTCTAAAAAGCACTTCCAATATTAGTGATTCCAAATTGATGAGAGACTTTTCTTCCCTTTCTTCCCTGGGACTTGGGCATTCAACTTTCTTCAAGATAAAGTTTGCTCAGAGAGCTGGGTTTCATGTTGCTGTAAATATTCGAATGCAATTTTTTTTTCTACAAATCAAATATTCTCAGGGCACATAAGCAGGCGTTCAATTATGAATTTGCTGGCAATATTATTTCGTTTTCAAAAATTATGAGCAACCGAATTGATTATGAAAGTAACTTTGTGCAGACGCTGGCGTTCATGTTGTCTTACGTGGTGGTGACCATCCAGTTCAGAGATGCTGAAACTCCCGCCCACTGAGACTCCATCCAACAATTAAGGCTCCTCTAACAAAAAAATATAACTCAGTAGGTACTCACTGCAATGAGTGACAGATAGCGCATTTTCTCGTCGATGAAAACGTGAAGTCACGGATGGACAGACAGACGGACGGACATGACGAGCACAATAGCGCCTTTTTCCCATATATGAGCAAATGCGCTAAAAAGGGCAATTTCATGCAAGATTTTGCCCGGGAGTAGCTCCACTCGGATTAAATCATAAAGTAATTGAAATCGGCGACCTGTCAGAATCACCATGCAGACTTATCACAACTGAAGCCAACCCAACTGCCACTGCGAGACTTCACTGCCAACATGTTTTCAGCTGTGGTGGTCCGGGCTGTTAAGAAGGAAATCACAAGATGCGACAGGGGGAGGAGAAATGGGAAAAACAGTAGGAGATGAAGATAAGCGCATACGGCACATGGTTGGTTTAGGTATATGGGTTCGGGATTGGGTTGAGTAGGATAGGAGGGAAGCCATCAATCAGGGCTTTGATTGATTTCTGTAGAAGAGTGAGGGTGGAGTGTGGTTCAAAATTTAGAATTAAAATACATGCGTCTCAGCTTTTTAATGTCAATAGTGTTATTTTTTCTTACGTTTTTCTTTGTTCGGTGTCAGGCGTCTTGTTCTATTCATCATAATTATATTATGAGATCAGATCATCTATAATTGAGACGTAATATTCACTAGACGTGGTAAAAATTGATAGAAATACTAGACCTGAGTCAGCATGGACAACATCGCGTGACACATCACGCGATCAAGACCACAGAAGTGGGCAGAGCTCTAAAATCTATAAAAAGGGAGGTAGTTAGTCAAGCTCCACAGTAAGAGACATACATGTACGCCGCCATGTAACTCGGGTTTGAGCTACTCCGACCTAACGATCGACGTCTTAGCCTATACCTGTATTGCATCTCTCATGTATAACCACCCCGGATCAAAATGAGTTCTATAGAGACAAGTGTCTTACTTCTCCCGCACGTACTTGGTCAACGAATCCTTGTCCTCAGGATCATGTAGAATAATATATAATCAGTCAGGTGCCATACTTTCAAAACTCGCTAAGTAAACGTAAGTACTTTCGTTCTATTTTCTTGTCTATGACTGGTGGATTTTGCTTGAAAGGCCTTCAATGATTGGCCGATGAACTTACGATCTCTTCACTTCTTTTGAAAGTATAAGCCCAGTTGGCGCGTAATATCGCCACCTGACATGTGGTACCACGAACGAGTTGATTGATGCTGACATATTATTGTCTAAGTCAAGCCCGAACTTTGCTTACTTGTAATTGTGAGACTTGATATACGATGATGAAGTGAAAGATTTTAATGTATTTTTGACTCGAGCAACTCAGCCCCATAGTGATTTTTTTCGAGCGGTCAAGGTTTGTAGCGGATTGTTTCCGTGTTGTTAAACTTATTTATCCCTTTACGCCCTGAATTTCTGGGATGAAAATCGTAAAATTCACTTTTTCGGTTTCAAGTCTCACTTCAAAGCTGACATTCTGACCTATCCAACGGTACCAAAATCGTCTCTGTACGTTGATTTATGCCTTGACGACAGTTCGTGAAAGGGTTAGGGGTGGGGGAGTTCTTTAACATTTAATATGGGCAAAAATTACTGGTCGGGCACATAAATAGACAACCTGAAGACGCTGCTCTTTAGTTACCTGGCTGCTGTCGTGTGGGATGGTACTCATGCAGTCGTTCCCACCATCCTTGACTGAATTTCGGCTCCAGTAATGTCTAGTCTTGCATCTATGTCACCTTGAATGCCTATTTTGAGGGGCTCGGGACTTTGTCGCGCCCTACTGAACATTCACACTTATTGTCACTGCAAACCTATCTCTTCCCAGAGTTTTTAAGCTACAGCAATGAGTAATATACCGTTCGATTCGCAAATAAAAGATCTAGAGATTGGTCAAAGCTTTTTTTCATTTTCGTTATAGTTTTGAAAATATTTTGAAAAAAGGGGAGGGGAAATTCAAAAGGGGGGGGGAGTAACCAATTTTTTCGAAAAATGCCCACCCCACCCACAAAAATTAGAATTTTGAAAAACAGCTAGGACCAATCGATAGTAATGGTCCTTACGCATATCGAATGATATGCGTAAGCTTGAAAATCATAGGAGGTGATAGATTTCTACAGTACCCCCTTTTTGTCAGTTTTCTAAGAATTTCACGTTTTCTTTCACTTTTTTGGAAAAATTCCCACGAACAAAAAAAGTCTTAGATTTATCATTTACATACGTGTACCAAGTTTCAAAGTTATCTGTCAGTAATTAACCGAAATAGAATTTCCATAAGAAATTGGACATTGCCATTGGAAATTGGAAATTTTCTTTCGGTTACTTACCGACAGATAACTTTGAAACTTGGTACACATATGTAAAAAATAAATCTAAAACTTTTTTTATTCCAGTGAATTTTTCGAAAAATGACAGAAAACGTGAAATTGTTGGAAAACCGATGTTTTTTTCTGTGTGACGAATTCGTCACGCCAGGGCGTAAAGGGTTATATGCCTTATCAACAGATAATCCAAGAAAACCTTCAATCTACTAATTAGATTTTCAGTAGCCGAACACTGAGAGAAGATTCAAGTTTTGGCTGGCGCGTTTTTGTATTTTATCTGCAACGTCAAGAGTTTCTTATTGAGACGACGACCTATGCGGAGACAGTGTAATTTGTTGCGTTTATCAGAATCTGGTACTATAATAGAGAGATTAATAAAGGCGGTAAATCAAGACTGCGGCAACGGGGGAGACGTAAGCCGAAAGACTAGCTGAAGAGACGGGCGACTACACCCTAACAAAATTTTGATGCCCGTCAGCCGCTGGCTCAAGCTCGCCCAACGGTATAAATCAGCGGCTCTATGTCCGCTTTAGGTTCCGGTTGCCGGAGCGGAATAAGCGCCGAAAGAGAATCTTGTGAAATACCTGTCGCGCTTGGGGCGATCGTGGGGCGCTCGTATTTGTTACCTGATACGTTCGGGACAGACACGGCCGAATCTGAAAAATGCGTTACAAAAATGCCCCTCCAAAAATGGGAGGGGGCATTTGAATCGCTGTACGCTATATATCTATATATATATGAGCAGACTAGAAATGTATCATCGCAGCATAATGAAGCAAGTGGGCAAGTAAACACGCGTTTAGAACGGGAATAATATCAGTTAATACAACTTTCAACCCCAACTTTCCACATTACCCACAACATTCTCTAATATTTTCCAGAATTGCAAGACCCTCGCACATTGCCCGAGCAAAATAATTCTCAATAGCATATTCACCAGCAGTCAGCATTCTCACTCATTTCCTAAAACCAAACATTCTTCAATATGCAATATTACTCAACGATCAGCATTCTCCAATATAGGTACAATATCACTCAACGATCAATATTCTCCACTATTCAACACCGCTCAATATTAGCACACATTATGCCTGTGCTAAACATTCTAACACTTTCACCCGTACCAATTGGTCTATCGAACTGATTTGAGAGTCTTTAAAACTCTTCCTACAGTGGTTGTGAAGAAGAATAGATCAAATGCTATCGTCGAAATTACAGTAGGAACTTGTGACCTTCCCAACATTGCTTTCTTCAATGGAAAGTTCGGAAATTTATGCTCTAATAATATGCAATTCTGCAAAAATCACCCAATTTACATTACTTCGATTTCACTCTGGTCCCAAACCCAACGATACAACGAAAAACAAGCATACACGGAGTTGAGACTATAGAATTTCTATCCTTGTAATGCAAGTATTGGTGTGGTGTTTTTCAATGAACTCCACTTGCAGAACCGTTGTACAGTAAAACGAATACATTTCTAGTAATGTTCAGCTTTTAAAATCTATAATTTTCAAGTCTAATACTTCACAAGTTCACTTTTCCCACTATTACAGGATTGAAATGAGCAACGCTCGCCGTTCGGCGTGTGATCTTCACTAGTACAACTAGCGAACTAACGCCGGTTGCCGCCCGCCGGGCAGCAGCGGAGCGGCAAGGCAAACGCAAACGAACGTGTCACGTCGTGAGAACTACTAACCCCCTCAAGCTGGATCACGTTAAACAAGAATAATATTTAAACATTTAACGTGGCTAGCAACAAATTTTGCCCTACGAACAGGATTAAGTAACTATGAGGAACGAGAATCGTAAAGCATTGACCAGGTGTTGTCATCGAGGTTGTTTAAACTAATGACTAAACTTTTTTAATTCGTTCAAAAAGTAATGAGGTGCCTTAGCAGAGTTATGTACGTTATGTATAACAGTCATGCCCAGTAACGCCCAGTAACCGCCATTGAATAAAACGATCATAATTCACTAAAGGAATTATTTTGAACCGCACCACGATATGCTGCAATTGTGAACCTCACCTGAAAATATTGATATTTTTTAGATCTTGTTTGAATAACCGAAGCTATTTTGTTTAATGCCCGTTATCAGGCAATGTACTGTCATCACAATATCAAGTAGTTTCATCCCAACTCATAGCGACCTGAACATTTAATAAAATGCTTGTAGGCCCTGAATGCATAACCGAAAGTTCATCTGTTGCTATTTCTATCAATTAACATCTCTTGCGTATTTGTTACCGTATGTGTGTTATGACAATAATTAGAAATTTATCTCTATGAGCTACAAGCATTACTTTTCTACTGCCACGTACGTATCAAGTATTTTTCTGCTCTTGCACCCCTTAATCATATTTCCATGCCTTCAAGCATCCTGAGGTTTTTGAAGATAGCCAAATAAATCCATATATTTTTGTCAAATAATTAATGAAATTATTATCTTGCAACACGTAAGCTTAAAAAATTGGTACAATCAATTCTCATTTCGTTCCATCATATGCTTTGACAAACGTACGCATGTATGTACATACATCGACGCCATATGATGAGCAGGAGATGGTCATGGTTCGCTCAAATAACAGCGACTGCCCAAAGAAGCCTGGCCAGCTGCTCTTTTCGGTCGGACTTCATATATTCGGGCGATCGACCCCGCAATCGGCTCGTGAATAGTCGCTGAATGCAGTTAGGTGGCCTCTAAGCGCATGATTCGCCCCTAAGCCGAATATAGTGTCAGTGAGCCAGCGGCTAACAGGAATCAAAACTTTGATAGGGTACGGGTAACGGGCTGTAACGGCTTAAGGCTACTACGGTCTTCCTACTAGTGAAACAAGGTTCTATCAATTCTATCTGGGTTCTCTGTGTTCTCTGGGTTCTATCTATTTCTACCACGACTAGTGAATATTACGTCTCGATTATAGATGATCTGATCTTTGAATATAATTATAATGAATAGAATGAGACGCCTGATTGACACCTTACAAAGTAAAAAAGTGAAACAATTGATAGTAAATGAATTAAACGCATGTATAGTAATTGTAAATCTTTAACCAAACTCCAACCCTCAGGCTTCTACAAAAATCTATCGAATCCCTGCTGGGTTTCCTCATATCTTCACTCAACCCAATCCCGAACCCATCTACATAAAGCAGCCTAATTATGCGCCATGCTCCTATCTTAATCGCATACTGTCTTTTCCCATATCTCCTTACCCTGTCGCCTTTTGTATTTTCCTCCCTTTCTTAATGGTCCGATCACAGGGCCGCCTACCGTAGACCACCACTGCCCTGGATGTAATGGACCATCTAGGCCGTGCGTCGAACCAGCCCTCGGTCAAACGGCCACTTTTTCGAAGGACGATAAATTTTGGAACAGAATAATTTATGCTATCTGAAACCTAACCTCAGATGCGGTGAACGTAAAATTACGTAATTTAACGATGCCCGGAAGTCATGTTCGATCTGCGGCCTGGTGGTACACGGCAGGTTTTATGCAAGGCCAGAGGAGGACAAAGCCGAGTGGTTCACGGCTGATTGGTGCATGTCCGGAGATCCAAGGCGTTCGATTCAGAGCTTATTGGTGCACAAAATTAGTGGTGCACGGCTGCGCTCCCGCACCGGACCACCATGCACAGCTGAGAACTATGTAAACTTGGCTTTGCAGGAAGTGATAAGAGGCTGATGTATCGTCGTTAGGCCACGTCGAGTCCTATGGATTTTCTTCACTATTTCTTCAAACCATAACTCCTCTCCAAACAAGATAGAAGTCTAATATTTGGAATGGTATTCCAGCTATTCCGCTTTATTTCATAAGCTTTAAGATAAATTTTGCAAACTTTGTATCTCAACTGTTATCAGGAAGGATTGAATTTTGCACCACGCAGTACGATGTTCGTGAGATGCGCTACTTTTCTACTATTTTCTCGATATAATTAGGTCCAACTATTTATTCTACATTGATCGGTATATCATTCACTTCTGAATCAGAAATCCTGTGTTAGATATAAATAATTTAATTACATAAATTCTTTGCAACGTCCGTACATTGAAGCTAAAAAAATGTCGTTTCGTTGTCGTACATAGAAAGTAGAAGAACATATTCCTTTGCCCATAAATCTTTGCGATGTGTCCGTTGCCTAACGTAAAGAAGCAATAACTACAATTTGCAAAAAAAAACATATATTAATAATACCTAATGCAATCGTGGCTGGTAAGAGGTTTCGAAATGGAACATAGCAATTTGCACTTGAATTACCTACAATAAAGCTCTAATCATTCATAAAAATCTTTATTCATACGTTCAATAGTGGATTTAACGTATTGACTTGCGAGCCATGGAGAAATAGAAAAAATTCATGAGCTAAAAATCAAGTCCTAATGAATACGTCACTGCAAATTTACAGACGGATGCACCAATCGTGACGGATCTCCGTCACTGCAAATTTTGGAAACCGTTCGCAAAAGGGTCTCAGAAACGCCGGTCGTTTCTCGCGGTATAGCCGTATAACTCATGAACGAAGGCAAAAGCTAAAAAATTGTCACGAGCTTAGATATCACCGTTGGGTGTTTCGGAATGTATATTCGAAGTTTCGTTCAAATCTATTTGGTTGTTTAGAAAAAAAAATTCCAGTCACTGCGAATTTCGGCCGGTATTACTGTATAACTCACAAACGAAGGTGAAGGGGGGAAAATGGTCACTTCTTAAACATCACCGTTAGATCCTAATGGATACGTGTACCGAGTTTCATCGAGCTGCGTTCATTAGTTTGGGAGAAATTCCTTGGTCATTGAATTTGGAGATCGGTCGCGAGTCTGGCCTTATTGTCCATGAACCAAGATGACCGTACAAGCCGTATGACCGATCTGTGTCGGATCTGTAACGATCGCCCAGAGTCAAATTTAGCGCACAGTCACAGTCAGCTCGTCTACAGTTAGCTCGAAGCTTAATATTGCGAACGTCGAAACGAAAACCACAATATCGTCCCAGGCCGCAAGCACTCTTACATTGGCGTAGCTTGCGTCAAGCAAGCTACAATGAGTATCAAAAAACTATATCAAAACTGAGCCTGGCGACGTACGTCTACTCCAGCCTAGGTCAGATTATAACCTTAACCCCAACTATAGCGAGCCTCTCGCAGACTCGGTATCATGCCTTGATTTTTGTTAGGGTAGCTGTCTGATTCGGGGACCGGAGTGTAGACCAAAAAATGGACATAGAGAAGCTGATTTACGATCGGTCCGAGTCCTAGGCGGTTCCTAATTCAGGGTCGCCACCAACTAAAAATTTTGATAGAGTAGTTACCATTTTAACATGGTGTTTTTTTCTAAAATGAGGGAAATAAACTCCTTTCAAAGGAAGAAATTTCAATCACCACATGAAAATAGTATTCAAGGTAATGCAAGTCAAGACAGTTTCCCCTATTCCATCCATATATCCTTCTGTTTGAACCGCGTTGTTTTTAAGATAAACGATTAAATTAATTGCCGTATCATGTCACATAACTTTTGTCACCTTGAATTTCTATCGAGTAATTTGTTCTGCAAGGGCCTCAAAATTTTGCGTCCAACGATGACAGAAAGAAGTGAACTAAAACTTTGTCAAAAGTCACGTTGCTATTAAGGTTCATTTTGACGTTGCTTCTTTTGATTGCAATTGCCATAATCAATTCGTTAAAAATCTACAGTTACCAGTGAACAAAGAAAAAATTAATAATGATGTTCGACTCCAGCGTTCGACTCTATTCGGCGTTAAACTTGTGAGCCATTCGATGCCGACAGCCTGGCCTCACCAAGAAACTCAAATCGATTCTCTAAATGCACATTCTTCCGTTCCACTAATTTATCCAGTTGAGGCATACGTGCATAAGCCTATCAAATAACGACTGATGCAGAGCATATGCCTCAAGCTGAAATCTTCTATTATAGTCGAATGCCGAAAACAAGCATCATACAATTGCTTTGCTCTTGAAGAAGTGATGGTGAAAGTCACACCATACAACTACATGCATCTGTAACACATTAATGTATGTAATACCCCCTGAATTCGACATAGCCGCACTTAACGTGTTAAAAATGCTTTAATGCAAAACAATAAATTTTCCTGCACAACTGAATTTTTTCCAGTCAAATTCAAATCATACTTTAAGGAAGACAACACATTAGAAAAGTGCGTGTTAATCTTAAAAATGCCAAGTTACTGCAGTAGCTTGATTGCAGTAAGCAGCCACCCGGTCACAATATTCACAAATCAATAAATGTTTTTTGCATTGGAACAATCGAGCTCTAATATGAAATTGGTTTCAAGCTTTCAAATTATCAACTGCACTCTAAATTCATGGGCTGACTATCAAAAATATGGCAGAATTTATGCTGGTACATATATTAGTAATAGTAAAATCAAATAAGTTGCTCACAAATTGGATCCCGTTTGAAAACCTCCTTGTACGCGATAGTCCACCCCGACACGACAGTTGGGCAGCGAGAACGTCTATATGCAATCTTCAATAATTAAGCTGTCGGCCGTTGGGAAGCTTGGAAATTCAAATCAAAAGCATATCTGCAAGCTACTTCTATAGCCGCTCAAGCAGCCATGTGCCCGAAGCTGAACGTAATGCAATGTCACCTTTGATTCTTTCACTCATCGGATTGATTCGATTTTTTCGTTAAAAACTCCCGCAACATTAATTCTGGTGTTACTTCTTCCGGTGTATTAAGCGACCTTGTTAAAATTCATTTACCTACTTGTTAAAACATTTATTGTAATTACGCTTATCGACAATCACTTATTAGTAGGCGAAGTCGTCTGCCCCCTGCCTTATCGTTGGAGATATGAACTAGACTTACGACTGTGCGGATTAGATCCTGAAACCATTTGCTTCATTCGTGAAATCTTTTTGCCTTTTCCTGATTTTGTGTTTGCGCGAATGTGTTTTCCTTTTATTAAGTTATAAAATTGCACGTTTGGGCCCCTGTGTTCGCTCGTCACAATTTGCTTATTGGCTATGAGTCTTCCTTGAACCCGTAGGGTTTGGCTCCGTGGAGCTTTTGAACTTAATTCTTCAGGCCCTTTGTGGGATTTAACTTGCATGCTTGCATGCATTTAACTTAACTTCACCCATATTTCCACCTTGACTTGTGAGCGAACACTCCTTACCCTATTTTCACTTCTTATTGTTCTCAACAAGAGAACTCTTACTATGGTTGCCATCCTTGGTAACAAATAGGTATGTATCAATAAATTCATTCTGATTATGTTTGCCATGACTGTTATTAGCTGCGATATTAGCAAGACTTTATTCGGTATATTGTACTAAGTCAACCGTTCATATTCACCAGATAAGAATCTCCGCACCTCAACTTACCGATTGGACTTGAAACCTGCTACGTGTTCTTTTTTCCATGTCCGGATCTAAATAACGTTGTCCTGTAACGTCGCTTTCGCGGTAAGACTTGAGAGAGCATCAATCTCGCATTAGTGACTCATTCCAATTGCAAGCTAATATTGTTTTATATGCCCTTCAATTACCGTTTCAATAGTGATGTCATTCTTATTCTACAGCTTTTGCAACCTTTGCCGTTATCATCTCTTGTCTTAATACTAAGTTACGTAAAATAAACATTAAAAAAAATAAATAAAATAAATAAATAAATGAATAAAATATAATGTACCTATATGTATAACATTGGAAGATGTTAACCACTTCGCCTGGACTTCTGAATAAAAGTTTCGTCGTTTTCTTTGTTCGTTTTCTATACACTTATACCTAAATCCAATAACCTCTGCAAATCTCGCGAAAATTTACTGTAGCCAATAGATTGAGTGAAAGAGAGTTGATTTGCGTTATTCTTCTGTGTTATTCATCACATTCATGGAATAGAAGTAATTATTGATTTCTTAATCTGCTCGAGTATGTGAAACAATTTATTTTGTATATTCAATGATGTGACTTATGTGGTCAGAAGAGAGTATAAAATGTAGAAGTGCCAGGTTAAAAATAGGCGACTTGAACAGTAGATGCATGGGTTTGTTCATCAGAGGCTTAATACACCATTCCATATGTCACGCTAGACTCGACTCTCCTTTCGTTCCGTCATGTCGCAGAGCGAACTAACGCGTGTACATTCATCGGCACTATTCATAGAGCGAGAAATTGTCATTTTATTTACCCTGTTTAGCCTTTGACTTGCCCCATCATGCGTTAAGGTGCCTGTACACAGAAATAGTACAGGGTGCGGCGCGGGAACTTACTTATTTGAATTGCGCGCCACGTGGCGGCCATTAGTCCTAGGAAGGTGGCGCCATGCGCAATATGCCTCGTGTATAGGGGTTCAGCCGCTTCAGAGGCATGCGCCGGCAAGTGCCCGAGACGCGGCCGAGCGGGACAACGATGTGTTGATATCTGCGCTGGAGAAGTGGCTAGCAGCGCTGATGCTGCCATGATGAGAGCATCTGTGCCGCTCTCGTGAAGTGTCTTGCATCAAGTGAATCATGGCTTGTTTGAACGATAATGTTTCTAAGAGGAATCCAACAAAGTGGATTCCAGACGATATTCAATTATTCTTTGAAATATTCCAAAAATATGAATTAAAGTATAATGTTTGCCATGATATTACTCCAACAAAATGGAAGAGAGAAACGAGTATTTTGAAACGAAAAAAGACCTTATTAGTCAGGGTTTAGTTGTTCCCGACGCTGTATTTTTAAGGGCTAGAACATGGAGTATAAAAAAGACGTACAGACTCGAGTTGTTGAAGCTGATCACACTATCCATCTTCACAGACCTCACTCGACGGCTTCTAACGACGCACTGGCGGGCGCGAACGAGAAGATAGCGGCACCTTATACTCTCCTCGTGTGTACAGGCTTACTAGCCGGATAGTCACCAAGCGACCGTCACTAGCCAGATTTACTAGCCGTCAGCACTATCCCTGTGTACAAGCACCTTTAGCCTCATCAGCGTTTGACCAGTGGCATCATGAGGAAGCTTGACCAGCTGCTATTTTCATTCATATTACGCAGATTCGGCCCACCGGGCAATTAATTGTCTTCCGAAAGAGGCTGTAAATAGTAGCCAAGCACCGTACGTGGCTGATCTGCGCCTGATTCTCCTCTAAGCCGACAACTGTATTGCCATTGGGGCGACCCTAATTGGAACGAAAACTTCGACTGGGAAGATTGACGATCGGTTCCGAACAGTTATAGTCGTTACAGTCAGCGTAAAAATCGCGGCATTCAACGTCGACAGATCCTCAAAGCGTAGACCTCTTAGTCGAAAGAACGTGCATATAAAGAGTTGCGACGTATATAGTTCTCAACACGAGAGTATATCAAATTTTTGCACTAACGCAAGTTGTATAGCGAGTAATTAAACGAAGGACAGGAAGACACGTCGGCCTGCAGCTACAGCTGGCACAAGATAATAATTTATGCCGTACGAAAGTGGGATTGTCGGGTCAGATTCTGTTTTTTTTTTAATTTGCAAATAAACAAATTATTTTAACACCTTACTCAATGAAGCAATTCCAGCGTGTCAATAACAATGCGTGTATAGGCGCTAAGAAATCTGAGAATTGGAAATTGTTTTTCGTTGCGCAAAAACTTCGAGCATTTGTTATTGTTCATCTTGAAACAAAAAAAGGCTAATATTGAAGCATTAAATACCTATTATTTCATGAATGATCATTTAAAGACTACGTAGATTTTCTTCGCTCTCTCTGGCAACTTCGCCTACACACCTTCAGTAACCAGAAATTGGTTTACTCCTTGTATTACTTAATTACTACGGACATTCCGTACCCGCATACGGACCATACTAATCAATATTCATTCAAATATGAATGTTTACTCACGATATATAAAATGTTTAAGTTATTTATCTACTGAATGCATTCTTCATTCATTAAAACATTTTCTGAAATAATATTTCTCCCTTAAAATAAAATAATCGCTGGATATTTTTCTCTATCCTGTAGAGTAAAAATAAAATATTGCTACGTAAAATAATCACACAAGTTTCACACGAACGTACTCGTAACTGATGTTTAGATGACTGCAGCTTCACTCTAATACAATTCTCTTGCCTGATTTGGTATCAAAATAAATACGCCCCTGAACACTTGCAACATAATTTGTTCGATCCCCACACGCATGCATTGGCAACTGATGTGGTGTAAATTATACTGCCTAGATAAGAATTTCATAACAATAACAGTGTTGCGCCCAACGATTCATGTTCGAAGTTACCTCTGCCACTTTTCACTCTCAGCGACACCAAAGTATGAATAATTGTACCGTACCGTATGATTTGCCACCAAGCTATAGGTTGCTGTGATAGCATACCGGAGTAACGCAACGAATGCATGCCCACAGCTCTATATATAAGTCTTTGTCTGCCATAGAGTATATAAGCTATTTGAGTTCATTGAGCCAGACATGTTCAGTCCGTATCAAGACCTTGTGAGGCTAACGCAAACTGTTCATTGAACTGAACATGGACAATGAGGACTTTGGAACGTTGTCTTTTTGAAAATTATTGGAATTGAAATTTGCAGTAACGAATGATCTTGAGACATCACTGGATAAATTTGTTATTGTAAGACTGCTACTACAAAATTTAAAAATAGCTAGCCAAATAATTTCGAAATTACTATAATTATCCTGACATGTAATGTAGTTTAGTTTTAATGTAATCATTAAACAGGTCACGGTTACATTATCCATATTTTAAATAAATTATATCCATGGCCCCACTCGCACTCACCATGACGAAGAGTTCATTGCAACGCTGGCTTTGGGCACTGAAGTTCATGGGATTGTATTGTGCCCGAAGGAAAATGGTTACTGCGCCGGATCAACGGGATGTGGTACATGGAAAATGGTTTAATTGCTTTAGCATGGGAAGCAAAACATTGACTCGAAATCAACCAAAGTGGACGGACCGAGGCCAGCAGAAAAATGACTTGTGCTTCAATAATGTGATGATGTTAGCCTGGTATGTCATTGTCTGAAACGATATTCGACCCGTGATAAATTGTACCCTAGACGTGACCACGGGCAGCGGCGTAACCGACGTCTGCTGATCGCGCCTACGCCTGCACTTGTTCGGCCGAAGTCAGACTGACCGGCCGCGGTTTCATTCGCTCTTTTAGTTTATCAAACCTTAGACTAAGTGAATATCTATAACTAGAACTATTACTATAACTAGAACTATTACTATAACTAGAACTATTACTATAACTAGAACTATTACTATAACTAGAACCATTACTAGAACTATTACTATTACGATAACTAGAACTCATAACTATAAACCATATCTGTTTCTTCCACAGCCTCGGACCCGTATACCGGTGGACGAAGGTGGACCTGGAGGGAACAAGAACCTACATCTTTAGGTTCATGAACTATCTGTGTGCCAGTCATTTAAATAAATATTTGTTGGGGATTTCCCTAGTATTATATCCCACCATTTAGACTTGAACCGGACTTAAACCTGACCATGTGTGGTCACCGATGCTGAATCATCTCTTAGAAATTATTTTTTCCGAGTTAAGCAGGTTCCGGTTTTTGGTATGGTATGGTGAACGCTCTCGGCCTCACCTGTTCACTATACATTATCTGCACTCGGGACTACTCGTTCAAATCTTTGACCAAGATTTTCATCACCGCATGGAATCTTAACACGCCCATCATGACTATGTTATCTGTCATTAAATGCATATTCAGTCAACGCTCCTTTTCTGAACTTTTCGATGTTATCTCTGTCATCTATTACGCCGAGTCTTCTCTCGCGCATCGATCATATCACTTCACTTCTGATTCATTTTTGCTGATATGTTTGGTTGCTACTCGAATAACCGATTTCTATTCTATGACAAGAAACGTCATAGATCTCATAAATAAAGAAAAAACCTACTTGATTCCTTTGATGGATATTTTTGCTCTTAATGTGCTTTGGGCATTTTCCTTCACTCTGATTCTAAGTTTCAATTTCTTCGTTGGAGTTCTAAAACAAAGATTCGAGAAAATTTCCACGGAACTGGCAGAATATGGTACTTTGCTAAATAAATACGGAGCCGAGCCGCCTAAAAATCCTGAAGGTCAATTTCCTGCCACAACCACCGACAGAGCAAAAACTGCACGGCCGCCGAAGTCAGCTAAATATTTTTTGAGAGAAATTGAACATCAGATGCTACTCATCGACCAAGCTATCAAGCTTATAAATTGTGCGTATTCGTGGATTCTTATTTTCCTGAAAATTTGGTATCTTAGTGATCTCCTCTTTGCCATTTACCTGCTGACGACGACCATGCAGCGTGGAATCGGAAGCTTCGATTTAATGCAATACCTAGTGTACATAACAGAGGCGCTCTGCTTCTTGTTCTTGGTTCACAACCCAGCGGATGCGTTGTCAGATGCGGTGAGTACTAAGCTGGCATGTCAAGCTACTCGTTTTTAGGTTTAAAATAATATCGACAGCACCTACCTGAAGTGTTGGTTCCATGCGCTGTGTTTTTTCTATGATGATAATCATTTGATGATAATTTGGGCACATTATTGCACAGGCTAAGTAGTTTATTCGTGACCAAATACAAGGTCTCGCCATCAGCCTGGAACGCAGTTAATCTGCCAGTCCCACTTTCACGTACCATCCGACTTCCAGTTTTGAACTACTGTTCAAGAAGTGTTTACTACCCGTGCCCGGAAATAATGAATTCTTCCAGTGATTGTGCTATACAGTCGTTACAGTATCGTACGAAGAAGACATCAGAAGAGTTTTATCTGATATTGCCTTCTTTCATTTTACTTTCCCAGGAAAACTATGATTTAACGCATCACGTAAAAAAACTTCAAATATAATTTTCATTAGAATGCTTTCATTTCTAGCTGCATTGTAAGAATATTACTGCAGTCGTTACTTTCGCTATCTTATTTTAGAATCATTATGTCTGAAATAGGAGATGGTTGCTAGATGAGGCGGCAATCTTGAAACGCGCTTCTGCATGGATACCGGCACCTAGTGATATGAACGCAATACTACCTAAACTAAAACTTGATGGAAGTTGTGACACACTGTTGGTGACCTCCAGGCTCGCATGAACTGTTGTAATAAATAAAATTTTTTTCTAGTCAAGATATACTTGAAATCTTACATCACAACACATATATAAAAAATGAGCAAGGTTACAAAGTCCGTTGAGACTATCTGGAACAGACATATACACGCAGTACAGAGGCATCCTTATTCTCCGCCATCCCAAATCCGAATGAATCTTCGTTCGTATGACACTAGTCAGCAAAGTTACGATTCTTTCTAAAGCAATCTTAGAACTTTTACTTCCTTTTCTATATACTGTGGATCAATATAATACACATTGTTGATCCATAATAATTAACCTAGCCCTTTACAACATAATGTTCGTTTTACATAATAACATAGTTTTTATCGCTCCTTGATTAGGAAGAAGAGTTCACTGTCAATCTGCGGACGTTCATCCATCACTTACCCGACGACCAACAACTGAACGTGAGTAATTGAAGAGCTGCCGTAATTTAGATTCTGCCCGGGAGTAGCTCTACTCGGATTAGAGTAATTGAAATCGGCGACCAGTCAGAATCACTATGCAGACTTTTCTCGACTTTAATTGATGCCAACCCAACTGCCACTGCGAGACTTCGCTGCCAACATGTTTTCAGCTGTGGTGGCCATTAAGAAGGAAATCACAAGAGGCGACAAGGGGAGGAGAAATGGAAAAAACAGTAGATGAAGATAAGCGCATGGTACATGGTTGGTTTAGGTATATGGGTTCGGGATTGGGTTGAGTGGTGATAGGAGGGAATCCATCTGGGCTTTGACTGATTTCTGTAGAAGAGTGAGGATTGGAGTATGGTTCAAAATTTACAATTACAATAAATGCGTTTCAGTTTGTAATATTAATTGTTATATATTGTTTTGTTTTCCTGTGTTTTCTTTGTCCGGTGTCAATCAGGCACCTCATTCTATTCATTATAATTATTTTCTTGGATTAAATCGTCTTTAATTGAGACGTAATATTCACTATAGACGTGGTAGAAAATGATAGAAGTACTAGAGCTGAGTCAGCATGGACAACATCACGTGACACATCATGCGATCAGGACCACAAAAGTGGGCAGAAGTCGTAAATCTATAAAATGGCTGGTAGCCTTAGTTAAGCTCCCCAGTAGCTGACATGTAGGCCGCAATGTAACTCGTGTTAGTTCTACTCTGACCTAACGTTTGACGTCTTATCCTACAGCTGTATTGTATCTCTCATGTATAACCACCCTCTCGTGTATAACCAAAGTTCCATCGAGACAAGTGTCTTACTTATCCCTCACGCACTTGGTTAACGAATCCATGTCCTCAGGTTCAGGTAAAAGAATATATAATCAGACAGTTGGTGCGTAATATCGCCACCTGACATGTGGCGCAACAAACGTGTTGATTAATGTTAACATATTATTTTCTAAGTGAAGCCCGAACTTTGTTAGATTATAGGGTAACATGGGGCAGCGAGCCCACTGCGGGTCATGAGCCCATAGCGGGTTTCTCGCTAAGTATGGCAGATATTGGTCCGTTTTCCCTACCGCCGGTCGACAGTTTCACTGGGAAGAAGTGTACGGATTTACGTTTTGCAAAGTGTTTGCGTTATAAAGTTATTTGTGAATAACTGTTTTAGCCCGGATAAAAAATTTTTTGCTGCTAAAAAAACTGTTTTCGATTACTGTAGATGAAGCTTTGAAATTACTGTGAATTATATTTTGAAAGTAATATTTATAGGGATAATTTTGAGATCAAGTTTAGACTATTAGCTTTTAAAATAAAATGTTGACATGATATAAATTGAAATGATACCTAGTGGGGCAACGGGCCCACGCGTGTCACGGGGCAAAGCGCCCATGAGGTCTTGTGTTATACATACATCATTAGATTTGTCTCAATGACCTTTTCAAAACTAGAACTAGCTTTTTGAATAACAAATTACACTTCATATTGCATGATTTTTTGATTTGCCGCCTCAAGGCAGCAGGTTTAGTTTCTAGTTATACGTATTTATGACCCATTATCGACTTATCGAGTTATTGACTCTTGCCTTGCCAAAAGTTGATTTCAGTCAACACCAATGAGCCAAAAGTTGATGAGTTTTATGGTGTTGGCTGAAATCACGATTAGGTACAAATTCTCAGCACATAATATCTGGATTATGGACGAAATTGGAACGAAGTTTTTTTCTGATCAACTAAATATATTTATTCTAGTCAACGATACATTTTTTCATGTCAAGGACGAATTTTTTATCCCAAGGATATATTTTTCAAGTCAAGGATATATATTTTTAGATCAATGAAATATTTTTCTTCACGTCAGTGATAGATTTTTTAGGCCTAGAGTATATTTTTTTCAAGTTAAGGATATGATTTTTTGAGTTGTTAATAAATGAATGAATGTCATATTTTTATTACATTTTTCTTACTTTCAACTGTAAAATGTTGTTTTATCATTTTTAAACGAAAAATATGCAATTGTGGTGACGGGACCAAGGGTGGGCGCCTTGCCCCAAGCCCATGGGCCCATTGCCCCAGGGGTGGGGCAATGGGCCCATTTTGACACTTCTTACAAAAAAGTGTTTCATTAAAAATTGAATAACTCTATAGGCGTCTAATTCACATCATACATTCCTCATTAGTTGTACCTTTAAACAAAATAAAGAACCACCTCGTATCAATTAAAACTTCATCAAAAGTTTAGTTTAAAAATGTGGGGGGGGCGCTGCCCCATGTTGCCATAGCTGTGAGACTTTAAATACGGCGGTGAAGTGAAAGACTCTTAAAGTGTTTGTTACTATATAGCAACACTGCCTTATATAATGATTTTTTTCGTGCGGTCAAGGTTTTTAGCGGATTAATTGTTTCTGCTATGTTAATTTATCGTATTGAAATATTTGTTGTACATTAAATTCAACTGCTTTATGTTGCAACCTGTAAAATAATTTTTTTAATTCTAACTTTTTAACTTTCAATCCCTTGCCTCGTCAAAATTTTGAGAAAAAATGTATGTGTACGTTTATGCATCACACAACATGTAGTTTATAACCGCAAATAAAACTAAGAATTGAAATTTTTGTTAGCTTGTCAACTTTAAGCATTAGTGAATAATCATATAGGAACAAAAGGCTGAAGGGAAACGAGATATTCAAGCACTAAGTTTCTATGTGTTCATGAATGATCATTCAAGATAGCGTAGATTTTCTTCACTTCTTTTTAGCGCATTTTCTCATTTATGAAAAAAATGCACTATTGTGCTCGCCATGTCAGTCTGTCCGTCCGTCTGTCTGTCTGTCCGTCCGTGACTTCACGTTTTCGTCGACGAGAAAATGCGCCCTCTGTCACTCACTGCAGTGAGTACTGAGTTATATTTTTTTTTTTACATTTTACGTATGTATGTGAAGTTTCATGACAATCGGATGATAACTGTAGAAGTTTTCCGTATGCTAGGTCGGTCCCCTTAAATTATCTTTGTGCTGAATGAGGCATTGACAGAAATAATATTTCTGTCAATAATAGAATAGAATAGAATATTTCTAGTTAATAGAAATAATATATTTCTATTAAAGCATTGACAGAAATAATATTTCTCCCTTGCAAAAAAAACTGCTGGATTTCTTGAAGAATTACAGACCAAATTATTGTCAGATAAAATGTTTATATTAGTTACACGCGAATGCAAATGATGGTTAACAGTTGCGACTCTGCTCTCATAAAACAGTCGTGCCTGATTTTGTATCGAAATAAATTCTCATTTTGGATCACGTGTGCGATAAGTTCATTTATCCTCGCACGCATGCATTGGAGAACTGCTGCATTCTGCCGTGATCAAAATTTCACAACATAATCAGTATAACACTCGCCGACCAATGTGCTTTGTTGGAAGTTGCCTCTGCTCGAAGCGACACCGTATGATTATACCGTCTTTGTCCTCAAGGTTGCTGTGATAGCATACCGTATTAACGCAATGAATGCATGCAGATTGATTTGTGTGTCGATCGCGTCTCTCACATGCAGCTCTTAATGAATCTTTGTCTACCATAGAGTGCAGAAGCAATTTGCGTTCATGGAGCCTCATGTGTTCAGTCCATATCGAGACCTTGGACAGCTTACGCAAACTGCTCACTGAACTACACGTGACCATGAGTTCTTTGGAACATTGTCTGTCTTCGTGAAATTTTTGGAATTAAAATTTGTTATCGCCAATGACCATGAAATATCAGTGGATAAATTTGTAATCTTAAGACTTGTAGTGCAAAATTCAAGAAATGTTGGCAACCTAATTTCGAATTTTCTAAAATATCCTGTCATGAAATGTAATTTAGTTTAAATCTATTCATGAAGCAGGGTACATTATTCACATTTTCAGACAAATTAAGAGTCTGGGTCATGAATCGAAAAATTGGTCTTTTTTCGCCCTTTGTGCTCATTTTATAGCTGAGGAAAAGCCGCGTCGAACAATGAAACCGCTTGCATGTACGTGCGGGCTTTAAATTTCGCGATGCGGCAGTTTCAATTCTTATTTGAAATAAATATTTTTTAACAATATGTACGAAGATTATTTAATAAAGATCATATGTATGGATTATAATTCGCATAAATTAAACTGTTTATAATCAAATTTTGTAGCTGCGGACATGGAGCGTCTAACGTGCTTTAGTTTTAGAGTGAGGCAATTTCGAATTTATATAATATGAACATTTTTTTCGTTAAAATGATTTCTCCAGGAAATTTTTTTAGGAAAACATTTTTTCACGAAAACTGGGAGCATATTTATAATTTATTATCGTGTTTTATTATATAACAAAAGGTCACGCAGCGCATGATGGTACCCTAAATACGAGAAATGGGTGCTGGTAAAGCTTGAGATACCTTTTCAAGCAAATTTTTTGTCTTCTACTTATTTTTACAATTCATTTAATTTATTTGGATCACCTGAACAGTTGAAATTGTCATTTTCGCTCATTTAAATTTTATCTTTTTCGATTTTCAAGACTGCATTTTCGATTTTTTGAACTGCATTTGAGTTCAGGTTTTCCATTCGATGTGTGAAGAGAGTAATTAGGGAATTTGGAAGCCATTCTTACTGATTTACCTATTGTTTGGATTATACAGCGTAAAAATGAGTGGAGAGGTAAAAAATAAAAAAAAAATCCTCCAAATAGAAAAAATTAATAAATAAGCCTCTAGAGCAGCAAGATATTTGCATCACGAATCGAATGATTTGTATTTCGATGCGTAGCTCGTACATTAAAAAATGAGACAATTATATAAAAATGTTAGTTTTCCGTTTTCTGTGCATATCACATCTTTTCACTTTCTCAAAAGTTTTATACGAACAAAATGTTCTTGTATTAGTGTTTACATATTCAAATTTCAGAAAGATCGGTCAGTTAGTTTAAAAATTTAATTGACGGGCACACTCCCCCCTTTAGCTTTGTTAAATCGCGTTCACCATGAAGAAGAGTTCATTGCAAAGCTGGCTCGGGGCCCTGAAGTTCATGGGGTTGCATTTGGACCTTATTTAAATAATCACCCTTATTTGGCTCACCTGAACAATTGAAATTGCAATTTTTCGCCTCATTTAAAATTTATCTCCTTTAATTTTTAAGCTACAGTACTGAGAGACATCATTCGATTTGTAAAAAGAATATCGAGCGACTTTAGAAGCATTTTTTCTGATTTAACTATTGTCTGTATTATATATTGTAGAAACTACTGAAAATTGGAAAATGTCCTCTAAAAAGAAAAAATTAAAAAATAAGCCTCTATAGGGTCGCTCGGTATTTGCATGACTAATCGAATGATTTGTCTTTCGATGTTGTAGGTCTTAAATTAAAAATAAATATAACTTAGTAGGTAATCACTGCAGTGAGTGACAGAGAGCGCATTTTCTCGTCGACGAAAACGTGAAGTCATGGACGGACGGACAGACGAACAGACAGACAGACAGACGGACATGGTGAGCACAATAGTACATTTCTCCATAAATGAAAAAATATTACTCAGTACTCACTGCGGTGAGTGACAGAGAGCGCATTTTCTCGTCGACGAAAACATGAAGTCTCTGACTGACAGACAGATGGACGGACAGACGGACATGGCGAGTACAATAGTGCATTTTTTTCATAAATAAGAAAATGCGCTAAAAATGCGCTAAAAGAGTGTTGTGTAAAAGTGCCCGTTTTCTATGCATTTCACACTTTCTTTCCTGTTTTCAAATGATTATATGATAAAAATGTTCTTGTATTACTGTTTTAAATAAGTATACGAAATTTCAGAGAAATCATTCGGTTAGTTTGAAAATTTTAATGGAGAACCCACTCCCCTCTTAAATAGCTTTGTCAATTTGAGCTCACCATGAAGAAGAATTCATTGCAACGCTGGCTTGGGGCACTGAAGTTCATGGGGTTTTATTTGGACAGAAAGAAAATAGTTACTGCGCCTGATCAACGGGATGAGGTTGGTCGAAGACGGTTCAATTGCTTCAGCGGTGGATGGAAAACCGGAACTCAAAACCAACCAAAGTGGACGGATCAAAGCCAGCAGAAAAATGACTTGTGTTACAATAATGTGAAGATGTTAGCCTGGTATGTCATGATGAACGCTCTCGGCTTCATATGTTCACTATACATCTTCTGTACTCGGAACTACTCATTTAAATCTTTGACCGAGATGTTCAAGATCGCTTGGGACCTTAACACTCCCGTCATGACAATGTCATCAGTCATTAAATGCATGTTCAGTCAACGCTCGTTTTCGGAACTTTTCGATGTTATCTCTGTTATCTATCACTATCAGTCTTCTCTCGCTCATCGACCATATCACTTCACTTCAGATTCGTTCTTGCTAATTTGTTTGCTTGGTTCTCGCATAACCGACGTTTATTCTGTCACAAAAAACGTTAAAGATCTCATGAGCAATAAAAAACCTTACTTAATTCCTTTGTTCGACATTTTCGCATATGTTGTGTTTTGGGCATTATCTTTCACTCTTATCCTAAGTTTCAATTTCTTCGTTGGTGTTCTAAAAAAAAGGTTCGAGGAATTATCGGCCGAACTGGCAGCAAATGGAACTTGGCTAAATAAATACGGCGCCGAGCAGCCTCAAAATCCTGAAGGCCAATTCCCAGTGAAAGCGACCGCCCGGTCAAAAACTGCACGACCGCCTAAGTCAGCTAAATATTTTCTGAGAGAAATAGAACATCAGATGCTACTCATCGACCAAGCTATCAAGCTTACAAATTGCGCGTATTCGTGGATCCTAATTTTCCTGACATTCTCTTATCTTAGTGACCTCCTCTTCTCCATTTACTTGCTGATGACGACCATGCAGAATGGAAGCTTCTATGTAATGCAATACACAATCTACATAACAGAGGCGCTATCCTTCCTATTCCTGATCCACAACCCAGCTGATGCTTTAACTGATGCGGTGAGTGCGGTGATATTTTTGCCCATTTATGAGTCATTGTGGGGCATTGCATAAAACGTAATTTTAAGATAAGCTTTGATTTACAATTTTGAAATATCGACGTCCACAGCTGAGCAGAAAATATTCATAATGCATTTTTGGGGGGAACTTTTTGCAAAATAAAGATTGGCAAGAATTTCCGAAACGTTATGACAGCAAGAAATATCGTCCCTCCACTTGTCACAAAAGCATTCTGTTTAATAGAGAACGAGATTACTTACTTCAAGCTGGTTCAATAAAAAATTCAATATTATATAGCACTACAGATCCATTCCTCTACGAAGACAGTAGACGTTTTTCTATCAAAGAAATTTCTTTCCTGTATCTGCGCCAAGATACTCTCCGGCGGGCCAATGAATCTACAGGACATAAATTATGGTGGATGCAATTCGAGGTCCACCCTCATTGCCCTACCGTGCCTAAATAATTTTTTCGCTAAGCGATTCGAAGTCTCACCGTCTGCTTAAACTGACGTTTCATTATTGAAACACAGTTCATCTGGCCAGCATGTTTTTACCCGACGGCCTCCATTTTTTCCGCTAAACAAGAGGTTTCCTCCGATATACCCCAAATACAATACATTTTCTGACAAATTGTGTTAACGCCCTTGCAGATTCATTTAAAGAAGGCACCATTAGAATAGTTTCACGGAACGTGTTGAAGCGAACAGGCTTCTGTATGTCCATCAGCCTATATAGTATAACGGCATAAACAAAACGTTTGGATCTAAATATGCCATTTTACTTTTCCTCCTTTCTAGGTAAACATTAATTACATGAATAAATACTACCGACAGCAAAAACCTTCAATCCAGTTATTAAAAAGCAGATTCGTATCTAATTTTTATTGCATTCGTTTCTAGATTGGTAGTAAAATTATTAATTTCTATGTAACATATACGAGTATGCTCCTTATGCCTGTAGATCAATAGCATATATTAAGTGTGAGGTAAGTGTAAAATTCTATCTTTTTAAACAGAAACGAACGTTTCTCCAAAAACTGAATATCAGTAAATAAAATATCAATGACGGTGAAAGGGGAATAGAGGACAGTAATTTCTGGAAAAAAATGAGATATTGTTAGTAGAAAAGGCGGCTATATACCGCGTTGGAACTGGCCGAGAATTCACTGTAAATAGTGAACGCATCACTATCATAAAACTTACTGTAAGTTGTGACACACTGTGTTCGATGTTTTTAATAACATTGTTTATTTTGCTCCCTAGGAAGAAGAGTTCGCTGTCAATCTGCGGACGTTCATCCATAACTTGCCTGACGACCAAGGATTGAACGTAAGTAATTAATGAGCTACAGTAATTATATTTCAGTAGAACTGACAAAGCAGCATCAAAGAAAAAAGTGCCAGGTTTGTGTCTTCATAGTTTGGTACAAATTGTCAAATTTTCTGATCCCAAAATGCTGGGTGTAACTGAAGATTTTTAAATATGGGTTAGAAATGTTAAGTTTATAATTAATTTTCAGTTATTTTATCGGAAAAATTAGCCATGTATTTGTAGCTCATTCCTGCAACGATCGATTCATCCAGCAGCCCAACGCAGGCATCATCCTCGCGCTACAAAGACCCCGCAAACTGACGCTGTGTAACTTCGGTGCCATCGGCCGGAGCTCCTTCCTAAACGTGAGAAATTTGGACGATTTTGGATGATTTATCGAATAAAATATGCATCTAGGCAATGAATCTAATCACTATGCATGATGGGCTGACATGTACATTCTACAGTACCAACTTCCATCCGAAAGATTATGTGCAAACATATAATGCCATTCGCTAAATGACATTCTCCATTTCTTTATACAATCTTAAAGATTACCTTTAACGTAAATCACAACACATTTCTTCCATTTTATAAAAATCACATATATTATCCGCGACATGCTTTTTTCAGTTATTATTGATTTGAATGAGTAGTTAAGAATTCAACTTCCTGATCCTGTGACTTAACCTTGCAACTAATTCACCCTAAGACAATCTCTACTGTGAGAGCTGGGATAGTTGTTTCATTTGGGATTCGATCTCCCTTTGTTCATGAAAAGAATAAGTAAGGTTAAATTCACTCGGAGGCCCTTGCATCAAATAAAAAGAATTAAGGAATAAACACCAGCAACAATAGTTTACAAATCTCCCCTAAAAACATCAGAGCACAGGACCAATCAGTCAATTAAATTATAAATTATAACGCCAATCAATTAAATTATTAATTGAATGGCGTTATTCTTTCATTTCCCGTTATAAAGGGTAAACGAATAAATTATGAACGAAAGTATCATTGTGCAGACGCTGGCGTTTATGTTATCTTACTTGGTGGTGACCATCCAGTTCGGCAATTCAAGGACTTCAGTTTGAAGATCAGTCTTCAGCCCTCAACGCTTCCTGCAACGCCACTATCAGTCTTCAGCCCTTAACGCTTCCTGCAACGCCACTATCAGTGTTCAGCTCTCAACGCTTCCCGCAACGCCACTATCAGTGTTCAGCCCTCAACGCTTCCTGCAACGCCACTATCAGTCTTCAGCCCTCAACGCTTCCTGCAACGCCACCATCAGTGTTCAGCCCTCAACGCTTCCTGCAACG
>NW_025942408.1:0-572 GCF_000764305.2 Hyalella azteca
GGTAAACAGCGGTAAATGTATCGGTAAATGGTGGTAAATGTATCAGTAAACGGCGGTAAATGTAACGGAAGACGGCAGTATAAATGTATTGGTAAACAGCGGTAAATGTATCGGTAAATGGCGGTAAATGTATCAGTAAACAGCGGTTTATGTATCGGTAGACGGCGGAAAATGTATTAGTAGGCGGCGGTAAATGTATCAGCAGACGGTGGTAAATGTACGAGTAATTGGCGATAAATGTATCCATCAACGGTGTTACCTGCATCCATAGATGGCGGTAAATGCATCAGTAGACGGTAGTAAATATATCAGTCGACGGCTGTAAATGTATCAGTAGGCAGCTATTAAACATAAAGTAACCGCCAAAGGAAATATAAAGGACATTCACTGTCTCTAGTAGTGCATCCCTCAATATCACCATCACCCCCACGTGATATTAGGTGAGTGACATCAAAAAGTTACGCCACGGTGGCAAATGCATCAGTAGATTGCGGTAAAACCAAAAGTAACCGCCAAAGGAAGTATAAAAGACATTCGCTGTCTCTAGTAGTGCATCCCTCAATATCACCATC
>NW_025942409.1:0-17185 GCF_000764305.2 Hyalella azteca
GGCGTTCATTGTACCAGCAGCCTTATCTTTGGCGTTCATTGTACCAGCAGCCTTATCCTTGGCGTTTATTGTACCAGCAGCCTTATCCATGGTGTTCATTGTACCAGCAGCCTAATCCTAGGCGTTCATTGTACCGGCAGCCTTATCCTTGACGCACATTGTACCAGCAGAATTATCCTTGGCGTTCATTATACCAGCAGCCTTATCCTAGGCGTTCATTGTACCAGCAGCCTTATCTTTGGCGTTCATTGAGTACCAGCAGCCTTATCCTTGGCGTTCATTGTACCAGCAGCCTTATCCTTGGCGTTCATTGTACCAGCAGCCTTATCCTTGGCGTTCATTGAGTTCACTGCAGTACAGCTGCCTGCAGAACCATTCATGCCAGAATTTACTGTAGCGCAGTGGCCCAATGCTTTGAAAGTTGTGCGTCTACTCAGGGGCAGTAGTGAGACGTACAAATTTTTTGTTTCCTCATTGCATTCCTTCTTCTCGATTTTAGTTCCTTAAACTTTCAAAGATGATAAGGCTCTTAGGAAACATAATCTATTTTTCTCATTACAGACCAGTGTACCAGGATAAGGCTGATTTAATTACAAGTTTGTTGCACTTACTGTAATACTGAATATGTTCAATATATCAAAAAGACCTTCAGACATATAAAGAATATGGGAATAGATGCATGGATTTCTGTGATATACTCGCACGTTGAAGTCCAGATAGATTACCATTGTTATTATTATTCTGTTAAAAGATTATCGTGGCGTCTGGTTCAACTTCGTGGGCACGTTATAAACGTGTTGAGTGAGCTATGAATAAGTTGTAATGAGCTCACCTTCAATTTAAAGAATGAAAGTCATAACTTGATTACCAATCAGTATCGCGACACGGATAAAAATAAAGCAAAATTATAACATTTGCATATTTTCAATCATGGCAAATCGCTTTAAACAACAATTTCAATTTGACTGAAATACTTCAAGGAAATAACGACTTCGTAATTTCTCTCCTCTATTCAACTATTTGTGATCAAAATAATTATAAAATATCGTGATAAATATTTAACTATATTTTTATTTAAGAAATGTTTTTTCAAAAAATCAAGCTCATATTCCTGATCGTGTTGCATCTCCATCGCTCTCTCCGGGCCAGAAGCAGGTATACGTGCACAGAGAGAAGTTGAAGAGCAAATAAAAATATCAATAAAATTATAAATCACATTTGAGTGGAGTATAAGGACCTTGGTAACAAAATCGCAGAGAATATTGGATATAAGCAATAACTTAGTTTACGTTAAAATGCGCACGCAGTAAAATGAGCCACGAAACAGCCTCTATTGCTAAAATAATATTCGAATGACTGCGTATTGTGTAGCAGTAAGATGCGAGGTGCAAACGGCGCGGTGGCGACGTATGAAAAATAGGTAACGTAATCTACAGCACTGAACTTTACTGCGGTAGTGAAGAGCCTTGGCATTGGGCCGGCTTTACGAGGTTACGAGAAGCGAAGTAGCAAGAAACTAAAAACTTTTGGTTACAAATGCTCCTGCTGTAAGAAGATCATCAGGAACGGTGGCATGCGCTGTATGAGATCACGGTACGTCAGCCGTAGCGCTGTATGAGATCACGGTACGGCAGCCGTAGCGCTGTATGAGATCACGGTACGGCAGCCGTAGCGCTGTATGAGATCACGGTACGTCAGCCGTAAAGCTGTATGAGATCACGGTACTGTAGCCGTAGCGCTGTATGAGATCACGGTACGGCAGCCATATAGCGCTGCATGAAATTACGGTGTGTTTCAAAGTCATCCGGTAACATATAGGCAATCTCAACAGTAATTGGATGCATCTAATTGTCAAGAAAGGATGAAGGAACTAATAATCAGTGTCTAACGTGGAAGTTATATAATTGTTCATGATGTTCAGTTGTTATTTTGTTCTAGTGTTTATGCTACCCGGATAGTTTTCAAACACATTCACTGCTTCAGTCCAGCTCTTCCCGTCTTATTTTCGTCGTTTCCGATCATAAGAGATAGCCATTCCGTCTCCTTTAAAAGCGTTGACGCAAAAATTGACGAACCCAAACAAAGATCCGCAACAAGAGTCTTCATGAATATGCGTGGTATAAATTTGGTACTGTGAGTGTAATCCCGTCTAGCACAACTACGCTTACAAGTAACGCGTTCGATGTCATAAATGATTTGCATAAACTCAAGTGAAAGGTAATCTCATGGCAATTTAGTAAGCAACAAGTCTGTAACGTCGACTACTTACAAGTAACGCGCTAGAGGTTGCTTGCTATAATCTGCATAAACTCATCAAGTGAAAGGTAATCTCATGGCAATTTAATAGACAACGTCGACTAACTTCAGTGACACGAGCGATCGGCTTCAGCCCTCGAGCTCCACCTCAAAGCCTCCAGAAATTCTGGCAGTTCTAAGAACGGTCCACGGCAGCAGCGCGTGAATATCGATGAAGTGTCCGGGGCTTGGAGCTCAGTGCCTTCCTAAAACATTCGCTGGCATGGCCTGGCGGCTCCTTAATAAGCAGTTTTTTAAGGCAGCATGAGAAAATAGTTAATTAGTATGCAGTAGGTGCAGTTATTTTGCCCGTCTATTGCCGACTCAAAATAATTTTGGTTTTTAAAGATCCGAGAAATTTTATTGTTTTCTTAAAATAATGGAAACTAGACCAGAAATTAGAGGACAAATACCCGGATAGGACGAATATTATTTCCTTTATCGATGTCTCTATGTACGAGTATGTCTTAGTTAAGTTATTTGAACCTGAATTGCTTATTTTTACTTAAAACAATTCCATACAATTGGATTTAGGCATCATGGATTACAATTCCGTACGATTAAATTTAGGATTGGATCATAGGCAGCATGCTGATTTTATGCCTAACATTCAACGAAGGTTCACAGAGACTAAATAATCTGGGTAATTTTTTTGTGCTCAGTGAATTTAGATACTTTTTGCATTGCCTTCAAAATTAAATCAAACATATAGCCATAACTGGAAGCTCCAACATGATCATTCTTTTACATGTTGATAGCAATTTTTCGATCGGCATTTATCCCTTAAGTTTTGACTACAATGAAGAACATGAAACTTCTAATTCACAAAATATCTTCTCAATTATCTCTTGTGCATTCATGAAGAACAACGAGATAATTTTTATGTTGTAGAACTTTTCATTACAAAGTTTCAATAATAAGCGAGTGTGTTGCTTATCGTGTAGAGGTTTAGTTTAGTGGAACGACAAAAAATTCGACTCCTCGCTTCCAACCGTTTCTTTAATTAAGTCAATGAACATTGCACCACGATGAATAATCGACATAATTATAGAATTATTCTTTGTATTATAGTTATATCAAATTATATTACGTGTTGCAAATTGTCTCGAATGTTCCTAATGGAAATTTTAGAAAGAATTCGATCCTTCACAGGAAATATTTGGTTCTAGGAGAATATAGACTCGAAAAAAGGATCATGTAATTAAATGACGCTGTTTATATTTATACGTGTACTTAGGACGATACGTGTACTTAGGACTATACGTGTACTTAGGACGATACGTGTACGTAGGACGATACGTGTACTTAGGACGACGATACGTGTACTTAAGCAAGTTTTGCTAATATTGCTTCAGGAAAGTAAAGAGCTAAGTTTGTGCGCTTGAAGACGTCACGGTATATTAATGTAACGGCCTTCTTACGAACAAGAGGATGATAGCTGCTCATGAGCATACGGTGCAAATGACGTGCATACGGTGCAGAGGACGTGTATATTGACGTCTATATGGTGCAGAGGACGTGTATACATATCCGGGCAATAAGTACAGAAGCTATCTCAATCAATCGTCAGTTATGGAAAGATCGGGTTCCAAAGGCCGGATCCCTTGTGAATCAAGTCACGAAAAGTATAAAAATCGGCAACAGGCCATGGGCCTATTTCTTCAGTGCCGACACTTCTATTCTATTCTTTATGGTGCAGAGGACGTGTATACGGAGCAGAGGATGATGCAGTGGCTGGGTTCACGGCGATGCAGTGGCTGGGTTCGCAGAGATGCAGTGGCTGGGTTCGCAGAGATGCAGTGGCTGGGTTCACAGCGATATTCACGGCGATGCAGTGGCTGGGTTCGCAGAGATGCAGTGGCTGGGTTCACAGCGATGCAGTGGCTGGGTTCACGGCGATGCAGTGGCTGGGTTCACAGCGATGCAGTGGCTGGGTTCACAGCGATGCAGTGGCTGGGTTCACAGCGATGCAGTGGCTGGGTTCACAGCGATGCAGCGGCTGGGTTCACAGCGATGCAGCGGCTGGGTTCATTACAGACGCGCCGCTGCATTTCACGAGATTGGACCGCGGCGGCTGTGAAGTCAAGGAGGGGCAAAAGGGAAGTCTTTCTGTCGCTCGTGCCAGGAATTCCTTCCTCCTCCCGCCGCCTCTGCTGCATGTGTCTCGTCTAGTAAGTCTTGGCTG
The DNA here is from genome assembly GCF_000764305.2 of Hyalella azteca. Classification (NCBI taxonomy): domain Eukaryota; kingdom Metazoa; phylum Arthropoda; class Malacostraca; order Amphipoda; family Hyalellidae; genus Hyalella; species Hyalella azteca. Next base: position 4,481 of record NW_025942409.1, read on the forward strand.
CTCTTACAAGTCTTGGCGCCACCATAAAAACTCCCTTCAACCACAACCGCCCCCTCCAACCACAACCGCCCCCTCCAACCACAACCGCTCCCTCCCTCTCCTATGCTGCTGAACTTGACTAATTTCCGTCATGCAGCTGAACAACACTTACTTCCACTGTGTCACGGCACCCGCCTTACTTCCCCTGCGTCAAGGCACCCGCCTTACTTCCCCTGCGTCAAGGCACCCGCCTTACTTCCCCTGCATCACCCGCCGTGGTATTCTTCCGCTTCTCTTTGATATTCGAAATCGCATTCAAATGATAAGTTATTTAAAGCCTTGATTTCAGAACCATTGGACGGGATCTATCATGAGTATACGAGGGACTTCCAGGACTCAAGCGATCACTTACGGCGTATTGAGCGATCTTTGGTTTTTGCCGCCTCACAAAAATGTTAACTGCATGACAAGACAATTTGGCAACGAGTCTGGCGCATGAGCTAGGGAACTGCAAGGGTGATGTATTGAATGCATAAATGAATAAATGAAGTATTAGCGGTAGGCGGCAAGTACATGGTGGTTACTTGGCCTCTACAAGTGGTACTCAATCACAAAGATCACAAATTGTTTGATAAACATTGATCGGGTAGATCATTGGTCACGGCAACCATTGATCGGGTGGATCGGTGGTCGTGGCCACCTTTGATCGGGCGGATCATTGATCATGCATGGCAACCATTGATCGGGTGGGTCAATGGTCACGGCAACCATTGATCGGGTGGATCAGTGGTCATGGCAACTTTTCACATCTGCTCTGATTTGCAGAACTTTGTCGTTCTTTAAACAACACCAAACTTCCAAGAATTTGCGAAAAAAAGTCGCAGTATTTCATACATTATCTTTTTTCATACTATAACAGTTCCCTACTGAACATCGCACTACCACATATGTTCTCATACAAATGCAAATACTCTAGTATTTGCAGCACTCAAGGAAGTTGTTTTTTTATAGATCAACTTGGGATCAATAACTCTACAAATTCTGTTCTTTTGGGTCTTTTAGTCAACCTCGTCCTCTCATCTTTTGCATTTTGCATCTCATTTTGCATCTCAGATTTTGCATTTTGGGAGGATGTCTGATGGAAAATTCATAAGCTGTGGCGAATCAAAAGAAAATATAAACAATAAAAATACATTCAACGTCAACGAGAAGATTTAAAAACAAATTTCGAAAAAAGAGCCTGAAATATAGGGTTTGTAAACACCGTCCAAAAAATTGTTGAAAACGATCAAATTTTGTCTGATGACTGTGTGTAGTAATTAAGTCGCTCTGCGATAGATCATTGGTCATTGCATTTCGAAGTGTTAAGTCACAAACGTTGCAATCCGTGAAGTTAATTAACACTTCCCTAGTATTTTGCATAATTCATGCAATTCTGCTCGGTGAAACACATAATGAAACATGAGAATTACTCACATTATGTCGCTGATGCCCATTTTGAATTTACTCTGAACCAGAGCGCATGTCTTCTGGTCAGTGAGGTTGACCGCGCGACGTCGCCTCATGTTGCTCCTCATAGGCAAGGATGGCCCCGAAGTTAGGCTAGGGTACGGCCGCTTCTGCGCCGACTGATAGGGGGCGTTGATGCGAACAAGTCTTCGGGTACTCTTTTCGCTGGAAGACGGAAATTCATCTGTTCCATGAAGTAACAAGGTCCTGTTAGTCCCACCCTCCGAGACGGTGCTCATAGTTCTCTTTAGAGAAGGCTTTAAGATAGACTCAACGGACTTCGGTTCAACCTCCAAATCTTTCGTAACAATATGATACTTTTTAGGGCTAGCCGGTCTACTACAATCGCTTTCACTCGATAAATGGGCAGATTCTCCTTCAGAAAGATCGGCTCCAATAAAATTTCTGTAAGCTTCGATATTTGTTCGAAACTTTTTTCGTTTAGTAATGTGCTTGGGTGGGACAAGCTGATCGAGCTGAAGTTCATCGCTGAACCCAACCTTATTACCATCTCCGATGTCCACACTAATTCGTGTTCGTAACCCGCAGATCGAATCAGCAGCAATAAAATCTTTACCATGATAACGCACAGAACTTTCTCCAGATTGTCCTTGGCATGCTTGATTCGTACTTTTGAGAGTAACTACAGTGTGTTCAGGCTCATAACCGTTAAGACTGTGTCGAGTGCTGAAGGTATGAAACTTCTCAAATTTTGCACAAGTTCTGAAAAGGTTTTCGTCCAGACTTCCTCCCGGCTTCCATTTTTTAGAAATGCAGACCTTGTTATTACCATTTTTAACCGGTTCACTTACTGATATTCGAGGCAAAATTTCACTTTTTCTTTCGAATGCGTCAACTTTTTCCTCTTCAAAAAGAATTTCGGCCGAATCTTTAGTTGGAGTACTTGAATGCAAACCCTTTTTCGCGTGCGAAACGAAAACGCTATTGCGAGTCGAAAAACTTACTCGTTGTGGAGTGGTAGTAAAGACAACAGTGCTAGTGGATGGAGAAGAAGGATTATCACTTGCATCATGGATGGACCGGAGGGATTGAGAGATAGTAATTTCTCTTGGTACGATTTCGGATGGAGAATTCATGAACTGATTAAAGCCTAGTGATGGAAAATTGGGAGAAGAATTGTGACTTGCTGTAGATGAAAATTGCACGTCAGCATTTGTTAAATAAGGACAATTTTTTTCCAAGTTATTATCGTTTGGAGCATTAATTTTAGTAATCGAAATTGGACTTGAAGATCTCGATGGCAGAGGTGACAAGGAAGAATGGCTCAACTGTCCGATTGAAGTTGTGTAAATTTCCGGTGTTTTTCTTCCACTCGAAGGAGAGGAAAATCTGGTTATGTCGATAGTGGATGAAGATTCAGTGATGGCCGCATTATTTTCTTTTTCATCTTTTAAAGTTTCTAAAGTTTTTGCGGATGGTTCAGTAGAAGTAGAGGGTTCGCCAGCTTTCGATTTTGTCGATGGCTTAGATACGGCACTGCTAATGACTGAAGAAGATCCACTTTTAGACGTTGCGGTGTATGTTTTCAAGGAAAATTTTGAAGATTTTGACGTTTTGTTCGTGGTCTTCACTGCTTGGCCTAGAGTGGTAGATGTGATGGCCACTAGAGATGCTCTCCTTCGAGCTTGTCTGCTAGCTGCTGCGTGCATTGTCTTGGTTTCTTGAAAAGACAACAATTATTATTTCAAAACAAATTAATCAAACCATTCCTAGCTTATTGGAACAAAGAGTATATAGAGTCATATTTCACTACATTTTTTCTTATGATATTGTGGATATTATAACTGCTGTTTTTAAATACTGATTCTCAAATACTTTGTTGTCGAAAATATTTTTTCTGCTTAAACTAATTTACGTCAAGTAACTTTTCAATGTTTCAATATTTATTTTCCCATTCATTTAAATGTTAACAACGATTTTGGTTTTTCGCTGGCGCAGGAATTACGCTGGTGTTGTGAGCATTTAAATACCGTAGCTATTGTCAACTGAGCATTCCACTGCATTTAACGCACGCCACGATCGAGCTCTACCGAAGATATTACTAGAATAATGCGTATTAAAATTTTTCAATTTAATATGTATTTTGCCAAGTAAAATGTAGTTGCGAGAGGTAGATTTGTTAATTCAACCGAGTTGCATTTTAAAGCATTGCACAAGTGCAGCGGCAGCATTGTATATGCGAATACTTATAAATACGTATCATATCCAACCAGGTTCAGAAAATATTTTGTTTGTGTTTCAAATATCCGTTCAGCTGCGAAGAATCTTCCTGTACTTGAAGGTTACACACCGGACGTGGAGAGGACGGGCGCTACGTCGTGGCTCATGAAAGCCGACCTGAAAAAAAAAACAAAAGTATTTTAAAAAGCTAAATAATGTTTTCAAGAACGTAAATAATCATTTTTATAAATACTGGCAAATTTTAATGCTTGAATAACAAGCTAGAAATTAAAATAACTTACGCTAAGACCAGTCGGCTAAGTTTAAAATTCCAGTCGCTTGATAGATAGTCTTGGAATAGTCATTGACAGCTGGCGCTCGCTACAATGAAGTCCATAGTGCATTGCATTATATTTATAAGTTGCATCGGCATTATATTTATAAGTTGCATCGGCATTATATTTATAAGTTGCATCGGCATTATATTTATAAGTTGCATCAGCATTATATTAATAAGTTGGATCGGCATTATATTAGTAAGTTGCATCGGTATTATATAAATAAGTTGCATCGGCATTATATTAATAAGTTACATCAGCATTATATTAGTAAGTTGCATCGGCGTTATATTAGTAAGTTGCTTCGGCATTATATTAATAAGTTGCATCGGCATTATATTAGTAAGTTGCATCGGCATTATATTAGTAAGTTGCATCGGCATTATATTAGTAAGTTGCATCGGCATTATATTAATAAGTTACATCAGCATTATATTAGTAAGTTGCATCGGTATTATATTAGTAAGTTGCATCGGTATTATATTAGTAAGTTGCATCGGCATTATATTAATAAGTTACATCNTATTTATAAGTTGCATCGGCATTATATTTATAAGTTGCATCAGCATTATATTTATAAGTTACATCGGCATTATAATTATAAGTTACATCAGCATTATATTTATAAGTTGCATCGGCATTATATATATAAGTTGCATCAGCATTATATTTATAAGTTGCATCAGCATTATATTTATAAGTTGCATCGGCATTATATTTATAAGTTACATCGGCATTATAATTATAAGTTACATCGGCATTATATTTATAAGTTGCATCACCTCGCTGCCTCCTGAGGTTTTGCAGGATAACATGTAGAGCAGCGATCGTAACTCGTAGCCACATCAGAAGCGTCATATAAATTGCCTAATTTAATCTGTGATCGTAATCTGTTTGAATTCCCTTTACATTTTAACAACTCATTTGTGAAAACGCGTAGACCGAATCTTTAAGAATAGATTTAATTTAATTTAATGTGACCTAATATGACTAAAGTTTAAATTAAAATTTGTTGATGCTCTGAATGTGAATATTTAATCTCGTACTTCAGATTTATTATGAAATAATTGCAATATTAGTTATTTTAACAACAGTTTCATTACCAAATTAATTTGTTCTGAACTTATTCTACATTAAAAATAAGAATTAAGGTTGGAATATAATCGCATACTCAACCAAAATAATGATTTATAAACTTGTGTATTTTATTATTGCAAATTGAAAAGCTGACAATGATCTCTCGAGTGCATATTGTTCAAAATTAAATTAAATAATTTTAATTTCTGGAAAACCTCTACAAACTTGTCAAATGCAGCTTTGTGGTAAAGGAGAAGCGCTCCATCTTGCGCGATGTTTGTCCTTCAATACAACTTACTTCCCAACGCCATTGCTTTTATCCCAACCCAGTCATCGTATCTAATTGTGAATTAGTAGTAATTAAATAATTATTAACTAAAATTAACCATAGCTATAAATTGCCACTGATGCAGCAGGTAATTACAGATGTTAATTAATATGCACTTCGTTATTATCAAATAGGGATAACAAAATCAGTGCATCATTAAGTTATTAACTGTATAATTGTAGTGATTGGTTGTAGCATGGCCATGGTAGGTTCATTCCAGACTAAGGACGGAAGATGGAAGATCAGCAGATGAATCCTTTTGATGATAAACATTTTTGGTTTGAACATGTTCATTTTGTTACTTATGTGTGACACTCATAAGTAATTGAGTAACTTCCGAGAATTGTCACATAAAGAAAAACTTCACCGTAATGATTGATTCGAATCACCGACATGTGGAACAGCCTCCCCGATGACATCGTTGGCGCTCCAAGTATGAACGCGTTCAAGAACAGACTAGATAAAGCTATGGAATTATATATGTTCAGATTTGAAATGCCTAGCTCCTTATCGAACCCGGTGGAAGTCTAGTAGCTACTTCAAACTATCGTCAGTCATGAAAAGATCCGGTCAAATGACACGAGTTTAGATCTATGAACAAGGCACGAAAAGGAAAAGAATCGGCGACAGGCCACATCAGGCCTACATTTCAGCGCCGACATCATTATGTTATGTTATTAACTATAAAAAAGTATACTTTATAGGATACAGAAAAGCTCGCCGCCCAGATGTCACGTGGTAAATATCCTCATCAGTTCCTTATACAGCGATGTTCTGCTGACTGATGTCATGAAATATATATCGAAAATGATGACGAATGATTATTTAATGATGAATATGAAAATTGGAACCGATTCCATCCTGCAGTAGATTTGATAGAGTCTCTCCTTAAAAAAATTCTTTGCCTTCCCAAAGGTCGCAAACGCAATTTATAGAAAACTTTCTGAATTGTAGAAAATATTTTAAGATGGAGAACTATTTTATTCAGTAATATAGAAGGTGTGATAAACCAAATATTGAGATGTGATAAACCACGGGTAATGATTTGCATTACATTTTATTATAATTAATGTATATATATGTAAATATATATTTTTAATAAACATTTAAGGTTTAATTTTTCAAGTATATTTAGACTCATTCCCATATTAAATGCTCATTTATCTCCTTCTGAAATTAATGTTATTGAAGTGTAAAATCTAAAGGCAATTTACTCGAGTAAAGTGTATAGCAATCCTCTACTTTATTGGTGCAATAAATGGGAAAATATATAATGGAGAGCGCAAAAAAATTATTTATATTGTAATTGCCGCGCAATTACTGCAATGATCTTTTCGATATATTGCATTGTCCACATCCACGAGCTCAAGAAACGTTAATTTCAAATGCAATTGTTTGAAGGTGCTGAATTAGCAGAATGACTTCGCTTCACTTAATTCACTGATAATTTATGTTCTGTTTGTACTGAAATATTTTCAAGTTCACTAACAGCATTAAACAACTTATTTTAACCTACGGGTATTCACGAAATTTCTTTCATAAAATGATGTTATTTTGATTTAAGTTCATGCATGACCACTCAGCCAATCTCAGAATTCAAAGATTCGTTTAGAGGAGACAAATCTCTGTGGACGGACGAGTTGGAGAGACTGCTCGAGGGAGAAACATTGATGGCCCTCAGGAATTTTTAGGAACTCGGAGTGTGTTACCTGGAGTTGAAGCAGAAATTATTGAGCTAGTATGAGGACACGAAGGACATCAGGAAGTAGAAGAATAAAGGAGATTGCATCAGGTTAAGCTAGAGAATGACGAGTAGCTTTTTCTTATTTGGTAGCCGCTTAGAGGGAATTTACGGAGTTGCTTATCCTAAGTACGAGGTCAACACGAGCAAGATTTTACAGGAGAAATTCGTAACTTCTTTGCCAAAGGATGCGCGTCTTACTTAGTCGTCTCAGGCCATGGCTTGCAGAATGAATGGATCAAAAAGAACTTGGAGTAATGTTCAGAAATTCACGAGGGCTTACGATAGAGAAATAGAGTATCGAGGTTGAATGAAAGATAGCGCTAGGAACGAAATTTTCATTCAGGTGGGCAAAACTGACCTTCGTTCCACTCAAGGAAGAGAGTCATCACAGGTACCGTTCGATATGAGCCAGTAGTGAAGGGGAGTAACCAATTAGGTGAGCAAAAGGTTCTAGGACGGTCTTCTGGTTTTCGGGATGCTAGACATTTAGATGTTTTGCATATCAGCCGAGAACATAAGACTGAGCGTATTAGAATTAGAAGTCCATTTGTGAGGAATTCTCCTCAGTCTGGGAAAGCTGTCTATCATTATTGTAATAGACCAGGACACATCATGCGAGACTGTGTGTTTAAAGTGAGGTTTTTAACGCGGAGACACTGGTCATTTATGCAGGGATTGCCCTCGTAGTAGTGGTAATGGTAGTGATCAGACGAGTCACGACAAGATTATAGTTATAGTTACCAATTGTCGTTGGCAGGGCTATCGTGTAGATTCGAGCAGGAGTAAGGTTAGAAATCATTGGGGACGTAGATTCGGCGCAGTTAAAGAGGGAAGTTATCGAGACCGAAATCACTAGTCTAGTGTTGACTCTATTCCGGACAGGCATTTAAGCTCGAGGCCTCTGTCCGATAAGGGGTTCGGTCAGTGAACATGCGTACACTCTCCGCCTCACCAGCGCGTATATAGGAGCTTTGGTGAACACCAACAACCTAGGTACGCAGCATTATAGATGAATTACATGTTGTGAATAACGGTGGTAAGGAAGGCGAACTGAGTGGTAGTAACAGTGGAAATGTCGTTAGTATAGCGAGAATGTTAATACTAGTAACGGTGATAATGTCGGTAGAACAGCGAGAATGTCGGTAGTAACAGCGAGAATGTCGAGAAGTAAGGGTGATAATGTCGGTAGTAACAGCGAGAATGTCGGTGGTAGCAGTGAGAATGTCGAAAGTAACAGCGAAAATGTCGGTAGTAACAGCGAGAATGTCGAGAAGTAAGGGTGATAATGTCGGTAGTAACAGCGAGAATGTCGGTAGTAATAGCGAGATTGTCGATAGTAACGGTGAGAATGTCGGTGGTGGCTGTGAAAATGTCGAAAGTAACAGGGAGAATGTCGGTAGTAATAGCGAGAATAGCGCTGTTACCTGTAGTAAAGGAGGACATGCCGTATTGCAGCTCACTAAGTTATTATTATTATTAAAGTTGTTGTGCAGGGTGAATCATTTATAGCTTTTCTAGACTCGGGTTCCTCAAACAACCTAATGAAAAAACGTACTTATGAGGAGCTGGGTTTGCTAGCTGTACGCGTCGGTGACATCGCAGTTCAATGATTGCAAACGGCTAGAATTAAAGCTTTAGGAAGTGTAGATGTCGTTGTCGAAATACCGAACACGCTAAAATCAATCGCTTTGTTTGAGGTCATTCCTGAGACATCGTTTTGGGCGTGAGTTTCATGCAAAGAAATAAGCTTATTGTTGACATGACGCTAGGAAAACTTTCGATCGTTGGTTCAGACACAATGTTTAGATTTTTTATAGAAGAGGAGAACAAATACAGAATAGTATATGAAAATATTCCCTTGCGATAACCACTGACAGCAGAGTCAGTAATTAACACAAGTAGAGAGGTAAATTTAGTTCAGTAGCTCTCGATATAGCAAGAGATAAAGAGGACTCATTGAGAAAGATTTTTTCTTTAATGGTTACAAAGTCAATTCAAGGTCATTAAGCGTGGATAGCGATTTCGTTGGCGCAGGATAACCTGAAAGTCATGGTTGCCAATAAAAGCGTTAGTTGTGACGCCAAAAAAATTGTAGTCTGAGGAAAACTAGTCGGGACCCGTACTATGGTAGCAGTATACTGTAGATACAGAAGATCGGGGAGATCAGGATCATTATGGGCGTAGTTTCCTCCTTGGTGTGGTGAAAACAATTTTGCTGAAACGGTGATGATTGGATATCAAAATTCAGAGTCAGAAAAATAAGAGATCATAAAAAGCTAAGCTCATTAGGATGCTTCTGGCATGAGTGAATACGAGATAAGCACAGCAAAAGTAAAGCCTGCAGGCCATACTTTCAAAACTCGCTAAGTTAACGTAAGTATACTTACGCTTTATTTTCTTGTCAATGATTGGTGGATTTTGCTTGAAATGCCGTCGATGATTGGCTAATAAACTTACGATCATATAACTTTTTTGGAAAAAATGGCCCCTAAACCTGATTCATAAGTTCTACGGAATAGTTCCGTCTTTAGGCGTCAACGAAGCATTTGCAACGAGGGAGCCGAGTTACGGAAGCCGATATTCCAGGTTCTGGCGGTGGCCAGAACCTGGAACATCAATTTTACAGTCCCTGTTAATGTTCCGTGTTTCTATTCTACTGCAGTATAGGTTTAACTCGTTTTTTACTCGTAGTTTTGAACGTTAAGAAGACTTTATTTATTGGCAGGAAGCCTACCGTGATACATGCCATTACAAAGCCTTGCCGCTCGTGTGCTCTGTTATTCAGATTACTTTTACTGGGATTCTTAGAATCTCATTAAGCCCACTTTTTCTTGATATAAATCTATGAAGAAATGAAAAATTTCTCTAAACCTCGGCATGCGAGATCGTCACAATTGACAACTTTTTATACAAATTTTGTCTTGAAATCGTCCGGCCTAGTCAAACGATCAGTATGCAAATTGCTATCAAGGCGCTTCAAAGCGAGTATCGCGTCAAAGCAGCTATACCGAACCATCCATATTGCCATCACTAAATGCTGTCGCTGCCACGTCACCATCATGCTAAAGACATGACGAAAGTTTACGAAATGAGAAAAGAAAAGAGTCCAGTTATGATGGAATCAGCTGAAGATTAATTGAATAGAATAGAAGCTCTTCGAACATGGTTTTTGAGCAAATTCATTCAAAATTATATGGTTAGTTCATTTATTCGCAGGAATATCAGTCAAAATTTGTAATATACATCATTCAACAGAAGAGTACGAGAGTTTTCACCGAGCAGAAAGAAATTATCGACTTCGCAACCAAGCACCACAGAAACATAATAATGTGTTATCCCCCGACGAAAAGAAATTACAAACTACAAATGCTTCGACACAATGAAAAATAACCCAAGCCGAAATATATATATAATAGATGCAAAATCTTACCGTTCCTAACCGGCGAATTCGCTGCGAATAAGCTGCAATCTCTATCAGCTGTTTGACCACTCATCATAAAAAAAAAAAACAGATCCAGCCACCAAGCTCCCATGTGTGGATGGGGCCTCCAAATGTGGCTGGTGCCCCCAGGTGTTTGGTGTCGCCAGATGAGGTTGATACGGGTACTTTCATAGTACCTCTGCCTATAGTGCAGTCTACTCCATTGAGTGGTTTCCCCTTTGACGTTGCCGTCCGTCTGCGTGATTTTTCTCATGGTGTGGTCTTCTATCTGACATGGTTTTCCCTTATAGCGTGCTCTTTCCTCAGGCTTAGCCTTAACCCTAGCGTCGTCTCCTCTTTGGTGTGGTTTTCTATGAGGTGTGGTCTCCGTCCTGGCATGGTCATCCCACTCGCGTGGTTTTCCTCTTGGAGTGGTCTTCCCTCTATTGTGCTCTTCCCTCAAGCGTCGATTCCTCCCTGGCATGGTCTTCCCTCTTCGGGTGGTCTCATCCCTAGAGCGGGTTTCTCTCTGACACGGTCTTCCCTTGTCGTGGTATTCCTTCTGGCGTAGTCTTCACTCAGTTGCGGTCATCCCCTTGGCGCGGTATACCCTTTGGTATGGATTGCACTCAGTTATGGTCTCCTCACTGGCGTGGTATCCTCATCGGCGGGCTCTCCTCCTTGGTATGGTCTTCTCCTCGGCGTGGTCTCCTCCTTGGTGTGGTTCTCTTCCTGAGTTGGATAGCACTTATTCATGCATTCAATCAAGGCAACGCACTTGTTGTCCCTCAAGTTGGCAGAACTTGTCCGCTGTTTGATGGAACTTGTCAAATTGTCCGTTGAAACTTGTCCGGACTAAACAAGTGCAGTGATTCTATTCACAACATTCTGAAAGCGTCCGAACCTGTTGTGATCAACCAAACCCGTCTTGCCGAGAGGCTACATGGACTATACTTTCCATTACTCCAATAATTTTCAATAAAAATGGGATTATGAGATATAAATCGTTTGAGCAAATCCAAACGACAGCAATTAAGTTTGCGGCATTGCATCTTGTGAACTTCGGCAATGCCGAGTCAAGTTTAAAGATGCAGGATAGGTCAATTGAGAACTGCTTTTAGTTTGAAGGATGGATGCAAACAAAGCTAATGCTGGAAGAGGATGGATGCAAATTCAAAGACCAAGATAACAAAAGAATTTGTGGCCTGTGAGTAAGCTCCCGCATCTGCCAGATCGATTGTTCATGAACCGTAGTTATGACCTACGGCTAATTGTCGCCGGATCATAAGGCAGCAGCTGACAATAGCTTTTCGCCGTCTTCCGCCGAGTTCGAAATGCATTAGTTCCATTAGCTAAAACTCCTCAGCTCGGCAGATATTTTGATAAATAATTAAGTTTAATGTTTGTTGCCTGAAGCACCCTATCTCTGCCATTATGCCACATTGCCAGTTAAAGGGCCGGAAGACTCCCGGAATCGATTCCTGGGGTACCGGTTATCAAACTGGAGATCCGGGAGTTCCTAGAGTTCCTGGAGGGCGTGGCCATAATCCGGCTTGGTCGGAAAAATTATTCAACATGTTGAATAATTTTGCCGGTACGCGCGGAACCATAAAAATCCGGGAGCCAACCTGCTCTTCCGTTGCTATGTGAGAACTCAACCGGCACGGCCGGGGGACCAGCCTGGGGTACCGGGAGGGGTGAAATCGTCCCAATTTTATTTTGTGCGAAAGCATTGTCACTTATTCACATTTTAAGCCTATGTGCTGTTTCAACTTTGTACTTTTTTTTGCAAATGCATTGTCAATTGTTCATATTTAATACTATCTGCTGTTAAAATGATGTGTTTTTCACATTTTTGTGAAAGTTTTGTTAATTATTAACATTTATTTCATGTCTGCTGATTAAACTTTGCAAATTTGCATTAGATATACCGGTATGCATGTGATTAGAAATAGGAATAAATAAGATAAGAATAGGGGGATTTGGGGGTTGAGATGCAGAGTTTGAATTAAGGGGTGGAGCTCGAGCCGCCTAGCACGCATGCGCGGGACCGGGGGAGTATTTAACAGGAGGTAGCGGGCGACCGCGGGCAGTCACGCGGCGGCGTTAGAGAGAGTCGGACAAACAG
>NW_025942410.1:0-336 GCF_000764305.2 Hyalella azteca
GTCTTTGGCAAATTTTAGTTCCTGATTTTCAGTCAGATGATAATTTGAAAACTGCCCCAATATGGCTTCAAAATGTTTGGCTTCTTTGGGTAAATTTAGCTCATTGGCCAATTCACTAGCCTTCGAAAAAACGAATTTCATTAATGCCAAATCATAATTGGTGTTTTCGGTAAACCATGCCGAGCGACTGTTGTCGTTTATTTCGGGACTCGAACTCAGGGGCAGTTGGCGATGCCCTTGGGCATCAAGGTAGGTGAGGTTTTCTAGAAATAAGGCAACTGCTTTAAACCACGGGTAGGCTCTTTTTTCAAGAAAGCTTTTATCCATGGTATATCG
>NW_025942411.1:0-586 GCF_000764305.2 Hyalella azteca
AATGTACAATAAATGGATCCATAGATAAACTATTCCAGTAATATCAATTTTTTATGTTTGGTAATCCAGTAATCCGTTTATTTAATTAATTTCTGTAGTAAATCAGACCAGAGAAAAGAAGAATCCAGTAATCCGCTCAATTAACCACGTTAGTTCTTCGAACTTAACCCTCAATACCGCCGTATGTCACTCTCCGGGAACATATCTTTCAACTTAAATTATACGTAAACTATTGAGTGCAGCAACCTGAGGACGTTTGTACGCAACAGAGAACATTTTAAAGTTGTCGTACGTGGCGGCAACCATCAGTGCAAGTCATTTTGCGCTCACTAGAACGTATCCTTTTTGGGAAGTAGGCGCGTGACAATATTGCTCCGGTTACTCATGTCAGGCGGGAGAGGGTTAAAAGGCCTCCAATTAAAGAAGAACAAATGCCTTTAAATTTTGATGCAATCTTAGTTTCATCCTGATACTTTCATTCAATTACGATACATAAATTTTCAATGCAAACTCTGAGTTGGATATGAGAATTTAACTGGGCAAGCGATCGATACCCACAGGGATAATTCAGTACCATTTAGATTAG
>NW_025942412.1:0-1977 GCF_000764305.2 Hyalella azteca
AAACACTCGTCTCTTTTCAGTAAGTTCTTAAGTTCTTTGATTACCAGTTATCATACAATAACCTGACTCCATTTCTTTAACTTCTATTTGTCGTGACTTGTAATTTGATTAGGACAAGTCACATTTACGTTTCTTATTATTATTATTATTTTTATTATTAATATTATCTCTTATTTTATTATTATTGAGTTTCTCGTGGAATAATCGAATTTCAGCCTGAATATTCTTCACTTGTCATAACTACCAAAGATCTCCTATTATTTTTATCTGTGGAAATGTTCCCTCTAAATAATTCTTGAAATTCACAGATTAAAAGTTCGTAACTAGTTTCTTGGCTTTCGGATTTTACTATTGTATATGTAATTCCGTCATTTAAATACCTGCAGGCAACTACGTGCAAATGTGTTGAAATTTAAAAAACTCGAGTTTGTGTTTCAATATATATAAGTTCCAAATTTTGTTCGGCAGTTTGTAATATAATTAAATTTTTATTTTTCCAGGTTGAAATGCTTGCCAAAACTGTACTCGCGTTCCTCGGAATATCTTGCTTCGTTCTAAGTGAGTATAAAAAAATTCGTCTGGATCTAAATCAATGCTAATTTACTTCTAACAATATAAGGCGCAGTTAATAAGAATCATCCAAATAACTTTTTGCTATATACTCGTGTAATGCTTATACCAGTAATTTTTTATAAGTCTATGAATATTCTACATTTGAATTTTTATTTGAACTACATTTGAACTTTTATTATTAATAATTTTCTTTTTGAACTTTTTTGAAGAATTTGAACTTTTATTATTAAGAATTTTCTTTTATTATTAAGAATATTCTACATTAGAACTTTTGTTTTCCATCAATGAAATATGTAATATCTAATAATATGTAATATGTTATAAGCACGAACATAAAATGACCATCCACTTATTATTTTTGTTTGATTTGCAAGAATTTTCTTTATTATTAAGAATATTCTAAATTTGAACTTCATTTGAACTTTTATTTTTCAGCAATAAAATAAGTAATATCTAATAATATGTAATATGTTTTAAGCACGAACATAAAGTGACCACACACTTATTATTTTTGTTTGATTTGCAGCAAGCGAATATCTAATAATATGTAATATGTTTATAAGTACGAACATAAAGCGACCACACTCTTATTATTTTTGTTTGATTTGCAGCCAGCGAATATCTAATAATATGTAATATGTTTATAAGCACGAACATAAAATGACCACACACTTATTATTTTTGTTTGATTTGCAGCCAGCGAATATCTAATAATATGTAATATGTTATAAGTACGAACATAAAATGACCACACACTTATGATTTTCGTTTGATTTGCAGCAAGCGAATATCTAATAATATGTAATATGTTTATAAGTACGAACATAAAATGACCACACACGTATTATTTTTGTTTGATTTACAGCAAGCGAAGCAGCCGTAGACCCGCTGTGTGCCGCGTACGGCAGCAACCACACGACCTGCATCCCGGCCAAGAACTGTCCCGCTGATGCCAACGGAGGACCGTGCGGAGTTACGGACGCTGACAAGGCTTTCATCCTTAAATATCATAACGAATATCGACAGAAGGTGACTACATTTTTATTATTCTTAAATATCATAACGAATATCGGCAGAAGGTGACTACATTTTTATTATTCTTAAATATCATAACGAATACCGGCAAAAGGTGACTATGATTTTTCATTATTCTTAAATATCATAACGAATATCGGCAAAAGGTGACTATATTTTTTATTTACCTCTCAGTTATGACAATTATTCTTCAGCTAAAATTATAAAATTTACCGCAAACAAGGATTTAAATTTGTGAAATGCCCTCCGTGACAGGGAGAAAAAATTTGTTTGTGTCCCAAGTGCATTCGAATGCCCAGTGTGGATATTTGAGTAATTTTTAGAACTACTACGACAACTTACATACTGATTTTCAGATCTCGAGAGGCG
>NW_025942413.1:0-1278 GCF_000764305.2 Hyalella azteca
TTTGAAATGTTGCATAAAGGGTTGAATACAGGAATGTCTAAGAGAATATACTGAGTATGTAATGCAACTCTAAAATTATTCTCATGTATAATGAGTTCAGTTTTTATGAGAAAAGTTACAGAATCCTAAATGAAAGTTGTGGTCAATACAATTGTGTGCATCGGTGCACTTTTTAAGGAGAAATAAAACTTATTACGTGGGTTGATAACATTTCACATTAATCTCTACTGCGAAATTCAATGAAATGTTCAGAAAAACAAAATTTTCTATTAGAAATGTGTTAACACGACCGTACAAGTTTGCCATCCATGGCACCTTAAAGCTATAAATACTAGAATAAATATATTGACTCATGAATAAATATATCAACGCAAATTCATGTAGCAGTAATATTCTTCAGTTTTATGCACAGTTAGACTCCTCAGACAGAATATAAAAAATTCACGTGTTTTGTGAAAAGAAACCACCAAGTAAATAAATTCGAGGGAAACTAACTGATGAAAAAACATTATTGTTCAGTCATGAAGCTTCGAATACAAAAATTTTTTAGGTAAAATTTTTGCTTGATTTTGCAAAAATGACAAAAGTGAAGTGAATCCTCATAACAAACTCACACTTATTTATTTCTTTGAAGAGCAGTTTCCTGCATCTATTACATTTATTAACATTAGCAGACAAATAAAATATAATAAAAAAAAACAAAAAAAAATGCATTTCAGCCGTCGGAAGTGCTCAAGGAGATTAAACGAAATCATATGAATGGTTTAACCCTCCACCGCCTGACATGAGTAACAGGAGCAATTAATATTGTCACAAGCATCCTCCCCAAAAGAGGATACGTTCTAGTGAGCGCAAAATGACTTGCACTGATGGTTTCCGCCACGTACGACAACTTTAAAATGTTCCCTGGCGCGTACAAACGTCCTCAGGTTGTTCCAGTCAATAGTTTACGTATAATTTAAGTTGAAAGTTGTGCTCCCGGAGAGTGACATACGGCAGTAGAGGGTTAAATCGAAATCAGGAGATACTTAAACATGGAAGGGTAAAACCGTAGAGTTTAATTGAACGTGGGGACAATTCAGTGCAAAATAATTGAACGACCATCTTAACCCATTAAAGCCGAGAAGTTGGGGGATAATTCAATATTTTTTCCAGTTTGAATACTTCATGTAGTCA
This sequence comes from Hyalella azteca, assembly GCF_000764305.2. Taxonomy (NCBI): domain Eukaryota; kingdom Metazoa; phylum Arthropoda; class Malacostraca; order Amphipoda; family Hyalellidae; genus Hyalella; species Hyalella azteca. The sequence continues at coordinate 1,177 of NW_025942413.1, forward strand.
TTGTTAATCCATTAAAACATTCATTTTACCAAAATTGCAGATGAATGCTAAAATATGGCCTGGCAACTAAAGTTGCCATTCGGCAGTAAGATAACATATATG
>NW_025942414.1:0-1107 GCF_000764305.2 Hyalella azteca
GCACCAGGAGCGGACAAGCGGCCGTGGCCGGGCAGAGAGGAGCGGGCGCAGACGATCGTGAAAACTGGCAGAAACTCACTACCTAAAAGCAGATCTGAAATGCAAATAAAATGTTAAAATACTTTTAAATAAATAATGTTTAAAAACATCTGTAAATAAATGGCATCAAAATATATTTAAATAAATAGCATCAAAACATCTTTACATAAATAAGGTTATAATATCTTCAATATCAAGAACTTTTAAGCAAAGAAATGCAAAGTCAAACCATTTTCAAATAAATATTGTTAAATTGTCTTTAATATCAAGAACTTATAAGCAAAAAAATGCAATATCAAATCATCTTTAAATAAATAATGTTAAAACATCAATAAATAAATAACATCAAAACATCTTACAATAAATAATGTCAAAACATCTTAAAATAAATAATGTCAAAAGATCTTTAAATAAATGATAATAGAATATTTTCAATATCAAAAACTTATAAGCAAAGAAAATTGCCAAGGAAGTTCACCATGTCATGAAGAAAATGCTTGTCATGTTTATATGAAAATACTTAGCATTTTCACTGCTTTTAAATTCTTCATGAACTTTCAATTCAAGCAGACTAATGATATATATAAGTACTTATCTCTAATATCATCCTACTGATTGTCAAAATAGAAAATATTTATATACATATTACAGTATTCTTATGTACGTATATAATACAATACAATATAAAAAAATAAAATATTCATATAATAATTTCAACCATTCATATACATATTAATTCTTATTATTGTACAGAACACAGGAAAATCTAAGCATGCTATTGCATATTTAATAAACATTCATGAACTCAAAAAAGCAAAAACAAAATTGTCAAGTTGATAAAGTATGCATTGATAATACTTACTATATAGCTGGACACAAATTGAACATAATAAATAAATTACATTACCATAAATTGTATTTATTACGTTCAAATGAAACTAATAAATTCAATCAAATTACCATAGTAGAAAAAGCAATAAATTTCTTGGCAACTATGAATCTCAAAACAAATAGAATTCAATAAAATTGTATACCTCAACCCAAAGTTAATTGAAAGCTAATAGACTA
>NW_025942415.1:0-1184 GCF_000764305.2 Hyalella azteca
CAAGGAATAGAATCCAAATCCACCTTGTCGACCCATCGGCATTACCCTGCTACCACGCAAAAATCCGAAGGCCTGCACTTGCCATCCTTTATTAAGGGTAATGAAAGACATCAGCCTGGCACTGTGGTTCCAGCCTTGTTGATTAAGAGGCTGAATACTGCCATCTTTCAATGTATTTTGGCCTTTTATAAAATTATAAAACGACTCCACACCTGTGTTCAACATCCATTTGGAGGTCAGACTTAAGTTTCCTGAAAAATTGAATCCATAAGCCTTGTCTTCTCCGATGTTTTCGAATGAGGTGATTACTACGCCATTGTTGGTTTCCGAAGGGTTGGTCACTTGGCTAATGGAGTTGTTGGTGATTCTAGCAAATGTAGCCAAGTTTAAATATATTTTTTTGATACTAGCACTAACACTCGCCTCTAAATTATCAGTGAGTTCTGGCAACAATTCGGGATTACCTTTAATGGCATTTTGAGGATTAGTAAAATTGAGGTTCGGGTTCAATTGTTGCAATCCCGGTCTTTGGATTCTACGATTGTAACCTGTCTTTACGGTATATTTTCCTCCAAAAGTTTTGGAAATGTTGACATTCGGAACCAAAATATGATAGGGGTCAATGTCTATTTTGGTGCTGTTGTTTTGGGTAGCTTTTATGTCGGTGATTTCATACCTTGTACCTACCTTGAAGGTGTACTTCGATTTTGTGGAATAGGTATAAGCCAAATATGTGGCTCCGATATTCTGATTGTAATCTAAGGAGCCACTCGGTTTTTCACTATTGTTCGATAGATTCCCGTTTTCAAGGTAGCTAAAGTCACTGTTTACCTCTCTGAAAATTCCTTTTCCTCCAAATTCTATCAGTTGGTTTTTCTTGATTGGCGTTTGATAATCTACCTGAAGCGTATATTCCTGATTCAAATTATCGTTTCTATTGGTCAGGGCTTTTCGTTCTATATCAGAAATTGGTGTATTCGTAAAATCCGAATTGGCCGTACTTCGACTGTACAATGTCGAGATACTAAGCTCTTTTTGCGGTTTGATGACATGTAGATAGTCCACATTGAAATCCCAAGTGTTTGAAGGATTCCTGGTGGTGATATTTTGCAAAGTATTACTCAACCTAGTTTGATTTTCAAATCGATCAATGGTGAGGTCTTGGTTTCGGTTAAAACTCCTTG
>NW_025942416.1:0-692 GCF_000764305.2 Hyalella azteca
TCTTAAATTTTACACTGCAGTACTCCCGACAAATTGACATGACTTCCCTCTGAGCTATATGAATGGGGAGAGATGAAGTTAAAGCCTTAAAAAGAAAGAATGATCTTACGTAGGATTTACTTCTCACGTAAGAACGGTTTATCTTGAGTGAATATACGTGCGAGGCGAGGCATATAGTCGTTGGAAGGTGAGACGGTCGGTTTATATGTAGACAAAAGGTTAGCCTTTCATCTGCTGACGGTTGCTACAATTACCATAGATTTAGATACGAGACAATGTTAACCTTTAGTCTACGAAAACAAGATCTCTTTTGACGGTAAATACCATTATCAGGGGTTTATATACGAGCGGCTTTAGTATTTGGGTAGGAACGGTTCAAGCATCCGATTAAAGTATCAGCCTGATTTATGCATGGGATGGATCAAGTAACGCTGGATGAAACGGGATGTGGTGGCCCACATCAGCACCGCCTGCATCATTGTTGCAATTCAACACGAAATTTATTCGTTTCCTAAAGATGAATTTCATCGTTGCTTGCGTTTTTCAGGCATAGTACCTGTAGGCAGAGGTGGGCAGTAGCGCGCTACATGTAGCGGCCGCTACTAGCGGCCGCTACATTTTCAGTAGCGGTAGCGATAGCGGCTCTACATTTAAAGCAATGTAGCGGTAGCGGTAGCGCCCGCTACATATTT
>NW_025942417.1:0-1452 GCF_000764305.2 Hyalella azteca
AGTAAAATCAAACGCTTCTTATCTAACAAATTTTCTGAAACTGTGACTGAATGCGATAGTAAGAAAATTATTTATTGCACATTGACCTATTTTGGTAGTGCGTCTGGAACTATGTCCAGAGAACTAAAGATATTGTTCATGGAATATTTCCCGAATATAAATTTGCATTTTTTGCTGGGAAATAATTTCAAAATTGGTTCTTTCTTCAGGTATAAGGACGTTATTCCTGCTCGGATGCGATCAAACCTGGTCTATGAGTTCTGTTGTGCACGCTGTGCATCTACGTACGTTGGAATGACGTCGCGTAACTTCTACATCCGAGTTTCTGAACACCGTGGCAGGAGCTATCGTTCTAACTTGTCTCTCGCCAAGCCTCCTCATTCTTCCGTGCGCCTCCATGCTGAACAGTGCGACGTGGCTGTATCTGAGAGTGATTTCAGGATACTCGGTTCCACTTCTGGCTGCTCGGATTTGAGAATTTTGGAGTCTCTACATATCTTCAAACGACAACCGTGTCTCAATAATGAATTTAGTTCATATAATCTTGAAATAGTGAAACGCTAGGCTCTGAAGTTTTATTCTTTTCGTGACCCCTTGGACTAAGTTTTTCCAATCGAGTCCTTTTTTTATATAATTTAAGGTCTTGTTTAGGTTTTATGTCTGTCTTAGAATTTAGACTTATAAAATGATTTTAATCATTTTTAGATTGTTGTACTGATGATGGAGCTGGACTCCGAAACGTTTTCAATATCGATATGGTGAATTTTCTTGGCGTTTTCTTTGCTTTTAAATTCCTTGCGAACTTTCGATATAAGCAGACTGATAGTATAAGTTCAGTAGCCCTAGTCTGGTGTCGCAAGGACGTCTGTAGCTTATGTCTAAAATTCCTCGTTATGGAGAATATATAAGCGAAAACGTTACTACATATAAAGTATATGTGTGTTATTGTCACTTCTCAGGAGTAACCCTGACGACCAACTGACCTGATGCTACAGGGAAGGGGATTCCCTAGATTTAAATACAACATCAAGGCTTCGGCGAAGAAAATGGCACGAGGTTTAGCCCGAAATTTATTAGCGCTCTCACGGTAGCATCCTTTTTACGCAAAGATAAGCCAAATCGAAATATCGGATTCTAATTACGAAGCTAGGAACTTACCTGGAACATGAAAATATGTGTATAATAAATATGGATGTTCATTTTATATTTTTATATATATTCATTTAGAATAAAGTCACCGAGTATATGGCACTATGCTTGTATGATCACACGATTGCTAGGTTTGAACGGTTAGCAAGGGTCAAGGTAGGAGGATCAGTTTGGGATAGTCTCTGCTAGAATTGATCAAAAGAAAATTACCTTTACGAGGGATAACTTCTTGATCTTGTTACAGGATAAGGTACATGAAAAAAACTTATTATGCCATTAATTATTGTTCTATTTTCAGTAATT
>NW_025942418.1:0-1051 GCF_000764305.2 Hyalella azteca
CAAGCCCGCCGTCTGGTTCTCGCCCGCCGCCAGCGTCGTACTCCAGGTCTTATTTTATACTTTTTTTTACTTTTTTGTTCATCTTTATAATTAAAATAATTTATAGGTAGTTACATACGCATACTCTTCGTTTCTATTATATAAAATTATTTATTTCACTTTCATTTGGTCAAGATGTTGACAAGATGTTGAGGCTCCCAAACCCAACTAGCCTACATGATTGAATGGGTTTAAGTCACTGATTAATCGAAATTAAAACTCTTTATATCACCACTTTGTAAAATGAACACGGTAAATAATCAACAAAGAATAACATTAGCTCATTCACTTCATAGCTTTCATCTTGGTGATTTACTCATGAGGCTAACTCTTGATTTGAGTCTAACTCTCCATTTGAGTCTAACTCAGCAGTTGAAGAACTATTGGTTTTCAGGCTTACCTAAAAGAAGCGAATGAAATTGATCAATAATATTAAGCTAAACCTTAAACGTATTCCCAAATAAATAACCTAAATATTCTCATAATTTGTCAACATCAAATCTATTCACATATATATTTGCATATCCACATCCTAATGCAGCATTTAATATGTATTCAATATTATTGAATATATTCAACATATTCAATATATTGAATATATTCCATATTTATTCAAATTCAATCAATAAACAACGAACCTTAGCACTGCACATATTTCTTCTGGCGAACTATAAACCAAAATTACACATAAATTCAAAATAATAAAAAACAATTTGTAATAAATATTATCGATTCACATTACATTAAAAATAACAGTCGATTTTTATCCTTCACAAAGATGAAATATTTTTTAAATTACAAACACATTCAAAATAATAAAAAACAATTGGTAATAAATATTACCGATTCACATTATATTAAAAATAAGAAACAATTTCTATCCTTCACAAAGATGAAATATTTTTTATTGACGTGAAAGGTGCGGGCGACGGAGGTGAGCCCACTCGCCGCCCACTCCGTCGCCCACTCGCTGCGCTTCCCCCGCGTGGACGCCGTCAGGACGGACAAGACC
>NW_025942419.1:0-1130 GCF_000764305.2 Hyalella azteca
TCCATTTTCATTCAGGGTGTAAACTGGACAACGGTACCATGATCGGGCTGAATCAGACCGTGCAGACCGCGGTCGACGTCTCGTGTGCTGGCACGTACGTCACCAAGCTGTGTACAGAAACAGGATTCGTCACCATGTCAAACAGTGAGGAAACATCAATAAATATTTCCGCTTATGTTTAAGTTATTGACATTATCTGTTGTAAATTATGCTGGAAATGTGTCAGCAAAAATTTAAACATTGCGATATGAAAAAATGCAAGAATTAAGTAATACTTGAACAATAAATATTTTCAATATCATTTGCCTTCGTAAATATATGTACTTTGTCCAAGCATGCAGCAGCTTAGAGCGATACCGGTAAAGAATTTATTTGGGAGATCAAATTAATAGTTTTAGTAGGTTGAATTATTATTTTTTATTTAGAAATACAAACTTGTAGTAATACTAGTACTTGGTACTTTATGTACTAGTACTCCCAAAGAATTCATTTGGGATTACTAGAATTTATTTGAGAGTACTAGTACACGTGTGGTTTAGCAATAAGTTTTTATAATTCATAGCAGTCTTGCATCGTTTACAATGAATTAGTTCTACGTCAGTCACAATAATATTCGCATTCGCGTAACGTAGTATACGAACGAATCCATAAAATATTGAGGGAATTCACTCATTCTTGTATTTTCTGTATTCTCGTGTGGGATTCGACTCGTAATAAATCCATTCTAATATTTCATTGTAGTGTTTTCGATCTACTTGTACCTATTTGAAGTGTTTGTAGTGCAGTGTTTCGATGTACCTGTAGTGTTTTCGATCAATCTGTTTCGATATCATTAATTTATTGCAGTAAAATAATTCAGAATCGAAGTTATTTGAAAACGTGGGAATCCGTGCAAAAAGTTTCGCCTTACTTGTTACAGGAGTGCAGAAATCACCAGTGCTGTAATTTACAGGAGCAAAACTAATTTGTATCGAAACAAATTTTATAAATGGACTGATATTTCAGAAAGGGATTGATGAAGAACCCTAACATCAAAATCATGAATATTTATAATCTGTTCTGAATGATTTTTATTCTACAGGGGCTACGGCAGCCCAGTTTCATGTTAACTATTTCAATTTCCTTCATAA
>NW_025942420.1:0-597 GCF_000764305.2 Hyalella azteca
CAAACGTTAACATGAGCCAACAAACGCCAACGTGAGACAACAAACGTCAACATGAGCCAACAAACGGTAACATGAGTCAACAAACGGCAACATGAACCGGAAAACGGCAACATGAGCCAACAAACGGCAACTTAAGCCAGCAAATGTCAACATGAGCAACTCATCTGAGCAGGTGAAACAAATCCAAAGAAAATATCATCGCCGGCGTCCCGCAGGAAATCGAAAAGTTTCCGACGATGAACACACAGATTGCCTGGGCTTTGAGCCGGAATCCTTTGATCATGGCAGCAATAAGATCTCCTAAGATTTCATCTAGACCGGCAATGCTGTTTTAAATTTAGCTTCAAATGTCACGAATTACCTGAATGTACAGGTCGTACATGAATCGTTGTGACAGACTACAGTCAGAGGAATGGGCGAGACTTTGACCAAATAGCGATGCACTCATTCGTCTTGTGTGAATCATTCTGACCCAGTTTTTCTCTGATAGAAGGGCATATCAGTGTAACGTGCGAAAAGTGTGTCACCATTTGTATAGCATGACCTACTAATTTTTATGAGTGCAGAGCCTGTTTTGGTCGTGATACAACTTTGAGG
>NW_025942421.1:0-421 GCF_000764305.2 Hyalella azteca
TCAAGTTTTTTTTTTACTTTTCCTAGTGTTTTTATAGGAACCTGGACCTGACTGGACCTAACCTTGAGGATAGTGTCGATTTTGCAAAATTCTAGGTTTTTTTCTAGGTTTTTTCTAGGTTTTCCGAGTGGGCACAAAAACCCAGCCTCGCTCACTTTTTTTGCCCACTATTTTCCACCTAGAAAAAAACCTAGAAAAACCTAGATTTAACGGGAACCAATGAACCTTATGGTTCCTTAGGAAATAGATAAAAACCCTTAAAAACCCTCTCCATAAGGTAAAGTGAGCCCGGCTCACTCCATAAGAGCAAAAAAACCTAATAAAAGGACGGTCTAAACCCAGCTCACGTTCCCTAGACAGGATGAACAATCCAACCCTATGGGCCAATTGCAACTCAACGGTAGGAAGAGCCGACATCGAA
>NW_025942422.1:0-4173 GCF_000764305.2 Hyalella azteca
AGAATATATTATCACTGTTCTTAGCTGAAATATTGAGTGCATCAGCTATCATAGACCATTGGATGCTGATGTTTGTCCCATCACTGTGCTGTGGGTGAGAGGCATCCCAGATTGCACGCACCGCCTCGACTGACGAGAGCAATGCGTCGACATCCATCTCTCATGGCTGCTTCAAGGACACTGCACGCGCGTGCCCGCGTCGAAATATTTGTCTCGAGTAATGTCGATTTTCCACCGCGCAGCAACGCGTGTGTACGCTTGAGGCAGCTTCTGCCAGTACGCGTTTAGTGTGGCCACTCTGGTAGAAATACATACATAAAATATCGCAGCGTGAACGCGCGTACGCCTACGTACGCGCCAACGCTTTTAGTCTGGCCGTACCCTATATAATATGAGGCGTAGTTCATATCATCAGATTAGTTGAGTGGCCGTAAATAACAATCTTTGTAATTATGGAACCGAGCGCCGTGAAGCGCTTAGGGTTTAGATATCGCATGGTGAAACCTTACCAGGAAGATTGATTGCCCACGTCCGCCCGGAGCTTATATTGTCGGGAGACGAAACTCGAATTGATTCACAAGACAAAGTTTGGGCATCGCTGCTGCCCGGTGACGGCAACAGCGGCTTGAGGAGGCGCCTTTGTCCGACAGCCGCGGACATTTCAATCGCACAGTCATGAAGAAGCATTCGATGTTTAAATAATAATTAAAACGAAGCATATTTCCCTTTGCTAAAATCATTGAATAACTCGGCCAAACTAACCTCGTGAGGTCGAATGTTTATGCCGGCGATTGTGCTCCACTGGCGACTCAGCCAATTATATCATAGCGATAACTTGGTGAATGATATTCCTTATGGGAATGCATCTCAGTGCTGCGAAATTCTTTGAATTTTTTATTCCACGAGTCAATCGCGCATAAATAATTCTTGAACCACATTTGACAGTTGTAATTGAACGGAGGTAGCTTTAGTGTATTTTATGTATTATATTACATATATCGCAGAACAATATATTATATAACATGGCAGATGCGTCTCATGAGGGAAGTAAGTTTCTGATTTATATATTTTAGTATTTCTATTGCATTAAATTTTTGGAAAGAAACTTTTGTACAAAAAGAAAATTAAACTTTTTGGTAGACTCATGCATTTTTCTCGTGTTCCCTATTCGGTAATCGTGGGTCATGCTACGGTGATCGTAAGTCATTCGTTATCACTTTGTGTTCCTCATGCACATTTATTTATATTATTGCAACCCCCAAAAAAGAAGGAGACGTTAATTGTCCAGTAATGTGGAGCCCTGAAAAAGTTTCGTGAAATGCATGGAAGTTCTTTCTTGAAATTAATATAAAATTATATATCATGAACGGTGCGTTAATTTTAATTGCATTGATATTTGCAGTTGGCATCGCCTATCACCGCAGACTCGGCCAAACTGTATACCTCATTAGGTCGAATGTTCGTGCCGGCGGCTTTGGTCCACTGACGAATCGTTAAAGTTATAAATAATAAATATTTGAATAAATACTTGAATAATAGGGACCTGGTTGCCGCGCTTCGCTGCTCGCTAAAGTTTTGTAATGCGGCGTTGCAGAATAATTTAGTTTGTAGGCGATCTGCCTACAGATTCGATGAGATCTAGTCTAGTGTTTAGTAAATATGTATGAATATTTCGTTAACTACCGGTGGAAGTATATTTATATTAATAAAGTAAAATAAAGTCATTCGAAGTGACTCTTATATAACTTGTATGGAGAATAATTATATAGTTGCCCTGCTGTTAAGGCTGCAGCGTATCATTGATACGCCGTGGCATTTGACTGTAAAGTGGCCGCCGTTTTTCGATGGTGATTAACGGCAATTTTTACAAGGATTTAAAAGATATTATATTTAAAAACTAGGATACAATATTACCATAAAAATGTTCTTCTTTTAAATAAAACAAGTTTCAACTTCAAAACGTTCTTGATTTTTTATTTATTAACAAATTAAAAAGGTCACTTAATTCTAGTACACCCTGTATATAAATATCTAAGCGATGTAAGGAGGACGAAATGTTCTTGTATATATTAGACTAGTTATTTTTTGTTTAGGTTTTTAGTCACAACTGACGTGACCTCGCGTAGGAATCTGTTGTAACTTGTCATTCTTATGTGGATTCCACCACAGAGGTACGTGGTTCTTTTAGTCGTGTTTATTTTCGGTGTTGACAGTGCCATGGTGTATAAGTGAAGTTTTCATTGACGTTTTAGTGAATATTTGTAGTTATATTTATTATTGTATCATATGTCTTCATGTCTACCGTGCTATATTTCTGTGTTTATTACTTTATTTATTTAATTAGTTTTAATTTTGTGTTTTCGTTTTGTATGTGCAGAAAGGCTCTAAAATAAGGACTTGATTGATCATTATTGTAGTCAGCCTATAATGAAAGCGCACGGTTGTTTGTTCATTTCTTAATTTTGCTTTCATTGATAAGTTGTTTCAATTATTATTTTGACGATAATTATTTCATTCATTCTACAATACGTAAATACAATACGGGCCACTGACTGCAACGTTTTAAATCATTTATTTATCGACTGGGCTCCGACAGCGAAAACAAACTGGCATTACTGAGGGAGAGCCAGCAACGTTTTTTTATCAAGGAATAAATTGGAAGCGAGAGCAGAATATCAACATCGTCCCGGCAGCGGCTTTTATAGGGGACGAAATCGTGACTCCGTGAGAACCTGCCTATCCCAACATAGATAAATATATTTAAATGTTATTTTTACCGTGCCAGTTGTGCGAAAATAAGCAGTTTTTTTAGATTTTCCATAAATCTCTTCCTGCAAATTGCCGTACAGGAAATATATGCTGAGGAGATTTCCATATTCTCTTCAACTGACTTAACATTACTTGACAATATCAATGATAACTATGAAGCGAATAAAGCTTGTGTTTGACTCACAAAACATATTTCCTACACAGCAGATCGTGGACGTCTACTAGTTCCGTATGAGTAGGAAAAATCGTGAATGTCTCTCAGTCTTGAGCGTCACCATTCATACCGCAGAACTAAGGGTAGGACCTTGATTTCCGCTCCTTGAAGAATTGCTTGGTTTACTTGAATACGCATGCTTGAACAGCAAGAATTAATTGTGCATTTTTCAACAGTTGTGGTCGCTGTGAGCGGAACTAGCAGCGAAATGTTCCTTCTATAACAAAAATTCACCAAATACTAGCTGACAAACTATTACTAAATTTAGATAGAGTCAGAATAAGAGAACACTGGAAAAGAACTCTCATGAAAATGAAATATATTCATCAATTAGTAGAAAATTTTGTTGAAATCTATATTAATTATAAACTATCAGGATTTGAAATTTGGTCCGTTTCAGTTGACGCTCGCAACGGAGCTTCAGTCGAGGAAGAAATTAGGAATTTTGAATCATTCAAGGAAGTTACAGATCCGCGAGACTCGTGTAAAGAGGAAACTCATTTGAAAATGGAATTAAAAACTCATTTGCCAAGCTGCGAGTTTGTCAACCGATGCAAGAAACTTGATAAAGCTGTGAAAGATTAACTATGATATTAACATATTGTAGATAACTCAGTCGCTGAGCATCGAAAATGGAGTTGTCAGCCGATGGCAATTATGGTTTGTGAGGTATAAAGAAGCTATTGCACGCTGTGAAAATATGACTGGTAAGCTGCTACTAGTTTTTGCGAAATGATATTACAAAAGTTATTCACACTTTGTATATTTAGTAGTTTTTAAATTGTTTACCGTTTTCATGTCTCACCGCATACGGTAGCTTCGAAGACCTTATATTAGCGATTGCACTACACTGAAAACTATTTGAATTTTTCTATTACCGTTTTCCAGTGGATAGTTGCTACATACGACTTCAAAGTCTACAATATACCTGCTGTACATTTATCAATGAATAAATCTATCATTTCGCTCATAAAGTCATAAAACGTAACTCAGCTGAACGATGTTGTACTGGGCGAGGATGAGAATAGTTCAGTTTAGGATGAAATTGCTTGCAAAGACCCTTCATTATACCGTAGTGTTCAGTAGCTGTCTCTTATACACATCTAGATGTGTATAAGAGACAGATGCTACGGTGATCGTGAGTCATGCTACGGTGATCGTGAGTCATGCTACGGTGATCGTGAGTCATG
>NW_025942422.1:4363-8064 GCF_000764305.2 Hyalella azteca
AACTAACCTCGTGAGGTCGAATGTTTATGCCGGCGATTGTGCTCCACTGGCGACTCAGCCAATTATATCATAGCGATAACTTGGTGAATGATATTCCTTATGGGAATGCATCTCAGTGCTTCGAAATTCTTTGAAGTTCCTCCTTATACAAACTAATCGTGCCTAAATAATTCTTGAACCACATTCAACAATTGTTATTGAACGGCGGAAGCTTTAGTGTATTTTAAATGTTATATTATCGCAGAACAATATATTATATAACATGTTAGCTGCGTCTCATGGAGGAAGTAAGTTTCTGATTTATATATTTTAGCATTTCTATTGGCATTTAATTTTTAGAAAGAAACTTTTCTACACAAAGAAAATTAAACTTTTTGGTGGACTCCTACATTTTTCTCGTGTTTCCCTACAGACTCGCTCCTAACAAACGCATCGTCGCACACGTGGCAACGAGCCTCGGGGATGCCAACGAGTGATTTAGTAACATATTTCGCACACCATATTTGTTTCTAGGGTTACGAAAACCATTACAGTTACAGTTACATTAAAAATTGCAAGCAAAGCGGTCAATGACACATAAAAGAATAATGAGTTTTTTGTACGTTTAGGTCATTAATAGCTCGTTTTTGTAGATTAAGGTGATGAAGAGTGGAGCAACGAGTTGGGGGTTCGAAACTTGCATGTGCTCGTGAAAGTTTAGGGCGCAATCGATAAGGTGGTCGGGTTGTTAAGAATCGTATAAAAGTCAATAGGGTATAATAAACGCTGACACCGCAAAATTAAATTATATTTTACCTAATGCTGCAAGACGAATGCGAGGCATAAAGTTATACTCATGGCATGTATGTAGGAGATAAATTTGCCATGAATTTCAGGTGACCTTGCAATTTTTTTGAATGAGAAGGATTCCTGAGCACCCGAAATCCACAAACTAACGACCTGGAGTCTGAATTTTTCCTTCAAAGCTTTCAGATTTGAGAGATTTGCCTTAGAATTTCATATCAGACGCAGGCTGATTTTTCTCAGGCTGACATCCTCCAATGATGGAAAGGCGTCTCACAAATAGTATTCAAGCAAGCCGATTTCTGAAATCTTCAGCGGTTACCCATAGATTTTTGAAATTATTTTTACGAACACATTTTCCGAAAAACTCTTTTTGGTCATTCACGATTAAAAGTATAACTTCAATAATGAAATTGATGCCTCCAATCACGACTAAAAATGAATTGTAAGACTCAACATATTCATGAATTCTTTTTGACTCGAATTTGCACAACACTATTTAACATTTTTATCCATCATTGAAAATTTTCTTATGTAATGGAGTGGAAGCATCTAAAATAAGTTGATGTATGTAATATTTTTGAAACCTTAGGGGCTCAATTCTTGAATGACAAAGAAGCAGAAGTTGGATTACCCAGCATTCATCATTAATGACGTGCATGATAATTATTCATTAATGACGCACATGATAATTATTCATTAATGACGTACATGATAATTATTCATTAATGACGTACATCTGTCTCTTATACACATCTAGATGTGTATAAGAGACAGGCTACTGAACGCTATAGTGAAATGATGTGTATTCGTAGTCAGTTGTATGCCAGACTGAACTATTCTCACCGCCATCTTCACAGTCATCGTGCAGCTGAGTTGCGTATCATGCAGCTGAGTTGCGTACTACACGGACGAAATAATAGAATTATTCATAGGTACATGACCAACAGATAATTTGTATTGTATATAGCAACTACTCGTTTTGTAGTCGTTATAAAAAGGTCAGCGAGTTATCAGTAATAAGCAATCTCCTACATGGCTTCGAACCCACCGGAAGCAGTGAGATTTGAGTACGGTAATTAAATGTTAAAGTTTTTCATTTGAAGAGATGGGTAATAATTTTTCGAATTGAATATACATTAAATATCCTATTTAAGCGCACTAATATAAAACACTTGCACGAATGCTTGCTGCACTGACCCCGCTCCTGGATCATGTCTATGAATCGCGACGCTCAAGACTGAATTACATTCAAGGAGGTAATTAATTTCTCCGTATCCCTCACCAGTAAACTTTCGAGACCAGGGGAGAGTGTTAGGGTTGTTATTGAAATCAATCGCTTCCAGTTTCTTATTAATTTTAAGAAATAATGTTGACTCACGTGAAAAGACAGCATGGAAAACATTTGCCGGGATGCGGATTTTTCAACCGCTGGCGTTTAGTGATGGCGAGATGTAAGGAAACTATTTTCACCTAAAATATGTAATTAGAGAGCTGTGAATAAGTCTCAAACTATATATCATTCAAAGTTTATTACCCCTTTATTTGATCTGATTTTTTTTAATTACCTGAACTCTAAATCCTCTTAGTTGCAGCCAGTGGGTCCGACGACTTCAAATCAGCGTCTCTCGTTACAAAAAACTCGGTAGTTAAAACTCAAAAGTTATGCAAGAGTTGTTTTCTTGTCGTCCATGTGCAAATTAAATGCAGTAAACTAAGAGCTACGCTTAAATTTATGAAAGAACAACCGACTTTTATTCGAAGAGCAATCGTAAACTCGTAGTCGTCAAACATTCAAGTTGCTGTGTTATTTCGTGAACTAAAACAGGATGAAACAGTTTCTCCATTGTCGAGAACACTAGATTGTAAATTAAAGGTTTTCCTGCGCGAACTAAATTGGCATCTCTCTAGATTTTGTTCATTCGTGTTAAAAGAAATGTGAAGATTTAATTTATTAATATTATTTTAATAAGGATACCAGCGAGTATAAGTTGATATTTAATCTTCATTTCCGTGAAAACTCACTTGGTATAAATAGTTCAATACGAGGTTGTGGGAAGTTTCCAAGATTACATTCAGTAATTGATTATATGTCAACCACTCCAGGGCCCAGTCTCACGATACTGCTATATTCTGGAGTAATTTTCCCTATGAACATATATTAATCACTTACAAGTTCGCGACATCTTTGTAGCACAAATTGCTGGCATGGCCTTAAATATTATTATTAGCATATTATTAATAAATCTGGACAGTAATATGCTCATCTGCGAGCAGCAGTCATATTACAAATCTTATTTTATATGTTGGAAATATAAATATTTTGATATTAAATGCTACTTGAAAGAAGAGGCTTGCGAAGAATCAACACTATATAGACATTGTTCCGAACGTTATTTGTATGATAGGAAACTTCACTACATGTGTTATTCATTGTTTTCAGCAAAGCAAAACATGCTTTGTATGAACAAATGTTCGATGCTTCTGCATGACCTAGCGATCAAAATGTCCGCGGCGGTGCGACAAGGACGCCTCAGCAAGAGTGCTTCCTGCCATTAATAAATTACGTCACGAGGCGCCGTATCCAAGAAGCCGCTGATATTCTTATCTTCCCGTCATGAAGAAGCACAAACTGAAATAGGATATTTGCTTCGCTAATGATTATTATTTCAGCACTGGACTGACGCCGTTTTATTTCTCTAGCGCTTCGATCGTTTAATTATCGGCAAAAGGAATAATCATCTACTACATATTGATGATTATATTAAAGCATATTCCCATACTTTCAAGCCACGGCAGAAATATATATACACATAAAGTGCACTTTAGGAAATTCAACCCAGAAAATGCAAGCTGAGAGGTGCTCGATTATTTTACACCCAAGTTTTCTCTCATAAAAATTCAAATCCTCATCGCAC
>NW_025942423.1:0-108956 GCF_000764305.2 Hyalella azteca
TAGAATATGTAGAATTACTAGAATATGTAGAATTACTAGAATATAGTTATTTTATATTCTATCAATAGGTATAGAATTGATAAAATTTATGGTTAATGTGTACGACGTCTGGATATACATATTGACGTGACGTCTGTGGGGCTGGATTAGCATATTGACATGGCGTTTGTGGGGCTGGATTAGCATACTGACATGGCGTTTGTGGGGCTGGATTAGCATATTGACATGACGTTTGTGGGGCTGGATTAGCATATTGACATGACGTTTGTGGGGCTGGATTAGCATATTGACATGACGTTTGTGGGGCATCTTCAGCTTCGTGTCTGCCGTGGGTGCCGGAGAAGGGCACCGTGGGAGCCTCAGGAGACCTCGCCCCGCTCAGCCACCTGGCGCTGGGGATGTTGGGGGAGGGGCGCATGTGGAGCCCCAGCACTGGCTGGGGCGATGCCAAATATGTAAGAACAATAACCTATTGTGGGATGCTATGAGCTAAAATGATCTTTTCTACTGGATGGAATTTGATCCATTACTTCCCATTGCCATCTAAGTGGAATAACAGTTTATCAGCATTATTTATAAAATAAAATTGTGATTCGTTGCTTCGTTGCAATAGATACATAAATATAGACCTCCAAATGGCAAATCATTACAACGTTATCCTCGCTGCAGCTCAAACGAAATAAGTCCATTATTTTATCAATAGACCACTTCGCCTCCTTTTGTTCAGAACAAGCAAACTTAATTGTCGCTCACAGCACATGTGGATACGTGGATTATCTTCATCAGGTGATGGAGTCCCACAATCTGAAGCCCATCGTGCTTGGGGCCAAGGAAGGCCTGGCGCTCATCAACGGCACTCAGTTCATCACCGCCATCGGCACGCTGGCGCTCAGTAAGGCGGAGAACATCGTGCGGCAGTGCGACGTTGTGGCCGCCCTCACCCTCGAGGTTATGAAAGGCACCAGCCGAGCCTTCGATAGTGGTCAGTCTTTGGTGACATGGATTGATTTTTTCATAATCAAAAATGGAGTACTTTTAAATCACGCTTTTCCCAGTTAGGTGGCACTAAGGTACTCCTGCCACTTGCAGTGGTGGATTTCAGACTCCTTATAACGAATATAAAAATTATAGCATTGCTGCAATTTTGCAACACGACAGCGGAGAGATTATTTGATCAACGTTTTTTCGTCACAATATAGGTTCAGTGGTTATTATTGCCAAAATTTATTCATGTCAATGGGTGTAAATGGTGCATTACACACGTTAAAGCTAGCCGATGGGGCCACAAGTAGGGTCACAATTGAGGTGTTTTCCATGTAGCAGAAATGATGTTTCTAAGGTTTTGTCGATGTTACAGAGATGGGCAGAGGCGGGCAGTAGCGCGCTACATGTAGCGGCCGCTACTAGCGGCCGCTACATTTTCAGTAGCGGTAGCGGTAGCGGCTCTACATTTAAGGCAATGTAGCGGTAGCGGTAGCGGCTCTACATTTAAGGCAATGTAGCGGTAGCGGTAGCGGCTCTACATTTAAGGCAATGTAGCGGTAGCGGTAGCGCCCGCTACATTTAGAGCATGTAGCGGTAGCGGTAGCGCCGCTACATTTCCAAGTAGCGCTGCCCAGCTCTGGAGATGGGTACTAGTAAGATGTTCGTACCCCACTATGTTTTAATACCCGTTGGGCGCTATCTGTGTTGCAGAATATTAAATATCCCTCACCTCATTATGTTCTAATACCCGTCGGGTGTTGCCTGTGTTGCAGAAGTGATGGCTTTAAGGCATCATAAAGGCCAGAAGTTGGTCGCAGAGAGGCTGCGAGCGCTGCTTCACTCTGACACCTACCCATCAGAGATTGCAGGTGACTTTCATGCCCTATGATGATTTTCCAATTAGCGTTGGGGAGGCAATTAAACTACAATGGATACTATAAAGCGCAGTCACGAAAATCGTAGTGCTTCAGAAGCAGTTAATTGGCCTATTGTAAAATAGTTCAAAGTATTTGGAGAATATTTAGCGCAATGCTTTCTGATATAATTGCAGCCAATTGCTGATAAGTGTTTTTAATGTTTCTTTGCGAAATAAAACATTAAAATGTTGAATTCGTATTGTAGAAACATATTATTTTCAAATTTGACCATACTACAAAATTTCTCGCTGAAATTATTTTCACAAAATTGCTCCAAAAAATATCCGCAAGTTATTTTCGTATGGAGCTGTCTATACCGCCATAACAATAGAAAGACAAATAAAATTGTCATTCCAAATCAGGCCAATTTCTTGGTTTGTATTTTCTTGTCACACTAATATGTTGATGGCTGCACAAGGAAGTGTTGTTTCTTTTCAGCTTCCCTCTTGTTGGATTGATCACTCACATTCTACGTGGCTATATATAGACGTTGCTTACTAAGTTATTTACTTTACTTCTAAAGTTACCAAAGTTTTTCTAAAGTTGGGGAGCGAATGTAAGTAATTGGAAGCCAATACTTTGAAACATTGGAAGCCAATACATTGAAACAGATTATATATTGAATTAATAATTTTTTGAATCTGAATACGAATGATTTCTTGACATCACATCCACGTGATGATCTCTTAACAACTAATACTGGTGCAATGATTTATTGACCATCACATCCATGTGATGATCTCTTAACAACTAATGCTGGTGGCATTACGGCAGAAAGCCACCGCTTCTGCGACCGCGTGCAGGACGCCTACACCCTGCGCTGCTGTCCCCAGGTGCACGGCGTAGTCCACGACACCATCGACTTCGTCAGGAGTGTTCTGATCGACGAGATGAACGCCGCTACTGATAACCCGGTCATTATACCAGATGATTTCAAATAGAATTTTACTTGATGAACTTTGATCAACTATTCACAATAAGTCGTATAACTAATATAAAATGTAGAGCATTGTAGTATTTATGCAGTATATTTAGTATTTAAAGCTTTCAACGATATTTCTTTATCAATTTTCGCATGTGACTGTTTACACAACTGATCCAGAATTTGAATTTTGGCACAGTTTATACATCTACTATACAAATCAGCAAGTTAGCTCAGTCCCGACATGAGGTCTTTAACTAAATTGAGAAAGCGAAATTCCTATAAACATGAATGAAATTCGAATCATGCTCTTTACCAAGAAACCGAAGAAACTATATGGATAAATGCTGTTCCTGTTCCTCGTGCAGTTGGTTCTTTCTGGACGCGGCGAGATTATCAGCGCTGGTAACTTTCATGGCGAATATCCTGCCAAAGCCTGTGACTTCCTCGCCATCGCCGTCCATGAGCTCGCCAGCATCTCTGAACGCAGGATCGAGAGGCTTGTTAACCCAGGTGAGCGACGCGCATTGTATTCGATGAGCGTAGCAGCGATAGACCTCAGGAGACTGTGGAGGTAAGCACTGAAGAATGACTTGGACTGATGAGAGAGTCACGTTGACTCCGATTGTTTCATCTTCTACTACTCGTATCATTTCATTTTTTGTACTAATGTGATACAGGGTGACCAGAAGGTATTTTTTTTTATTACGGACAAATTACGTGAATGTTTTTTTTTTCAATTGCGTTGGCCGATTAAAATATATGATAGGGGTACTTACTATTTAAATTATAAAAGGAAATGGAATTTTCACACAGGAGTTTACAATTATACCAGTAAAACATTTAAAGGACTTTTTAATCCTTTTATGTTCTTGGACGCGGACTTTGCCGTTTTTCAGGCCATCTGGCAACCCTGAATTATGTACCACTACGTCCTGGAGAAATACATTTCGTGGTACGCATATGCACCACTTCGGAGTCAACGTGTTAATAAGACATAATGAACGGTTTCAACCATGAATGAGTTATAATCTACTCAAACATCTTTATTGGTAGTTAGTCTTTAGAAATATCTGCGATTGAGCGAGATCCGTTTAACGTTGATTATTAACAACTGCAGTGTTGTGTCCATTCATTTACCTTTCAATCTCTATAGCACTTTTATTGCAATTGTGAAGATTATCACTAATCTTGCGAAAAATAAACTTACAATCCACCTTTTTGGCAGCTTTAAGCGAACTGCCGGCCTTCCTGGTGAAGGAGGGCGGCCTCAACTCCGGCTTCATGATAGCGCACTGCACCGCCGCCTCGCTTGGTCAGTGCCATGGCTGTCGTACGCCTTCTTCAGCAACCAAATACTCAATGAATAATGGAATGCATTAACATAATCAAGACTAGACTCAATTTATAAATAACAATCCATTCAAATCATAACTGAATTTGTTTTCGTCCTTCATCTGATGGTAAAACTATACTTTTTTGTTCATATTTTTTGACATATTTGAAGGTTTGTGTCTCCAGAAAAAAATTATCAGTAGGAAATGGAGACTCCTACTTATCTCAATTTTACTCATATAATTTTTATTTACAGTTGGTGTAATAGGCGACTCCAAATTGAAGAAAGATTTTCATTATCCTGAGAGTTCTTATGCTGCATAAGAACCGCATATAAAAAGAATCTCTGCATATTCCACTTCTATTAAAAGCTACCTATATTTATAATTAAGCATCCCCATGAATTTTACAGTTTCGGAAAACAAAGTGCTGTGTCATCCCGCGAGTGTTGACTCTCTCACCACTTCAGCTGGCACAGAAGATCACGTCTCGATGGGAGGCTTCGCTGCCAGGAAGGCCCTCACGGTAATCCATGCAAAGCTTTAGCAGTTAGCTTGGTTGAGGTGATGTGCTTGAAGAATAATATATGTACGTAGTTTGACTAATTAAGCTACAGTGTTATCCTAGTTACTAAAACTACTTTATTGCGTGCTTGCAGGGGCGAGAGGCCCGATAACGAAGACACAAGTTGTAGTTTACAACATTCAACTGCATAAAAGCTGCTCAATTGATCATGTCTTCCTGAGCTGCGATTTATGTCTTATGATATGATCAAAGTTTATAATCAGGTAGCGCTATTAAACTCAGGTAACGCAATGGGACTGGAAACAGAAACAATTCTCTTGGACTGAAAACAGAAACCTGCCGCAGCATCAGTTAATTCTTTCTTGATATATGCAAATAGCTATCAGAATTTGTTAGCTGTTGATAATACTAGCGAACATTGGTCGCAGTCAAGTTCAGGCCAAATTGTTAAGACGTTATTGATATATTCGCCTACGCTGATCGGTGAAAACAATCCTATTGAACTAGTGCACGGGTGAAGTTAGTAGCGATTTTGTTTAACGCTACTCATCTCATTACGCAGGTGGTAGAAAACGTCGAGTATGTGATTGCCATCGAGCTGCTGGCTGCGTGTCAGGCCATTGAGTTCCTGAGGCCTTTGAAGACGTCGGCGCCTCTGGAAGAAGTCATCAAGACCGTGCGAGCGGTCGTAGGGTGGGCCACTAGCTCTCTGTTGTTCATCAGTGCATGACATAATAATAAGCTGCCTCAATCGGAACAACTTCACGAAGTTTCAAATGTCTGATATGCGAGCGACTTGCACGCCGTGATTTCACCACCGTCTCACGCTGTATAAAAACCAGACATACCTGTATTTAATGTGTCCGCAAAAACTAAAGCATACGGTTGTCTCGTTCGAGACTTGATGATCTGCAAACTGAGTTTATTTTTCCACGCCAATAACTTCTGGACGTGAAACTATTGTGCATGGTGAGCGTCCTGGAAACATGGGGATCACCATAATTTGCGGTAACAGGGACCTTATTCTTATTACTGGTTACATTCATTACAAGCTACAGCTAATAGACCGAAGAAAAAAAGTACAAATAGGGCATTGTATTATTACAATGCTGGAAAATAAGAAAATCTGGAATAAATAAAATGTTTATTTATACTTTGTTTTCAGACTGGGATTCGGCTCCTAGAATTCTAATCGTGAGTCACATGACACAAAGGTTCACGTTTTCTGTTTTTTTTAATAATCATCATCAGGACAGTGATTTTAAATGCTCCAGTAGCCAGTCACTATATGCACATCCCATCTACACTCATAACATTCTACCATAACCTCCAAGTTCCATCTACCCTGATAACGACCTAGCATAACTTACAAGTCCCATCTACCTTCGTAACTTCCAATCATAGCCTTCAACTCACATCTACCCTCACATAATGTACTACCATAACTTCCCAGTCCCATCTACTCTGATAACGTTCTACCATAACCTCAAAGTCCCATCTACTCTGATAACATTCTTCAATAACCTCAAAGTCCCATCTACTTTGACAACGTTCTACCATATCCTGCAAATACAAGCGTTCACGTAGCTCGTCACACAAAAATTTTCCAGAAACCTGACATAATGGCAATGCACAAAAAATAACTTCAATTCCACGGTAGCAAATAAGAGCTTGGTGGCGCCGCAGTGATTCTGAACAATTCCCATAAAGCTGCATGGCATATTTGCACAGATCGTGGGACGAGGATCGCTACATGGCGCCTGCTATTGATGCCGTCAGAGAGCTACTAAAAGAGGGGAAAATTTGGCACGCTGTTCGCCACCACATCGACCACTACACCCACAGCCAGGTGAGTCTCCACCCCAACCAGGGGATCCTCTCTATAGAGTTGTGTCTTCACCGCGATCAGCTGAGTTTCTAACCAAGCGAGGTGAATTCCCAACCAAACCAGTGATTTTTCACCACAATCATTTTATTTCACACCCAACCAGTTGATTCCCCACCAAACTGTTCACATTTAAGACCTGCAGTAGTCTTGTTGAGATAACAATTATGTCAGTAAAATCAACAGGGAGACCCCGTTTTTGAGCTGTCTACATTCGTGAACCAAATTTTTAAGATAAAGGCCAACTGTCAGGATGTGACTTAGCGATTGTGAGGACCGCTCATAGAATTATAGGTAGTAGTGTATTCTATCTAGTATTTTTTCGCAGCCGTGAGATGATATTATTTCCTGTAACGCCTCCTTGTATGTATGTATGTTTGTGATGCGTCTTTTATGAAGGAAATGCTCACTCCGCACCCCTGCAATTCACATGAGGGTGCAATTTAATTGCTAATTTTGAGCAACACTGACTTTACACCATTCCGTTACGAATATGAGAGTATTTACAATTTTCTCCATAATTTTCATGATATATGGGTTTCACAATGACAGTCTTTTACTCATCGCAAAATAGTGTTGTTATGTCAGCATTCCAATTACCTGGTCTACACCATGACTGCTATGGACAAAGTTTGTACCTGACATTGCAGAGCATCGAGACCCGAGTGTTCTCACCCACAATGAGCTTCGTGGGTAGCGGTCCCCCCAAGCTGCAGAGGAAGAGGAAGAACTCTCTCAACCAAACGACGCCGGCCAAACAAATTCGCTCCGCAAAGAAAAATTGATACATGACGGCAGTCGCCTTGGCGTTTTTGAAGTGGAATTGATAATAACTTCATTTATTTGTTAGAAGTTTTCTACACCATTGGAACTAAGAATAAAAAGAGAAGTCCGAGTGGTTCTAATGAGTCGCAAATGTTTGGATGTTGTCCTACAAATTTTTCTACAATGTCAATGGTAAAAATTTCGCGCTCTGATATGTTAGAGCATAATTAGCTAGCACTTTCAGTTCTTCCAACACACCTTTTAGCGTAAACATGAGCTCGGTTTTTCTTCAACTTGAATTTTTTGATGCATCCTAAAAACTTAATTTTTTTGCTGTGACTAATGAGAACCGATCCTGCGTTGAAAATTATAACGCATTATCTGGCGTACCACCAGGACACGCGCCCAAATTAGAATCGCACGGACATTTCGTGGACATCACGAAATGCCCGCACCCATTGGCTATAGTTTTTCAGGGAGCAAGTAAGAACTGAATTAAATGTCAATAAACTTCTCCTATTGCGTACAGTTGAAAGTTTTGGAGCCGCACTTGATTTCAGGTTTCAGTTCCAACATAATTCACTAATGATAGTTTTTGTTATTCACTGCTGTTCTTCCAACTTCATCCATGCTACCCGACATTCCATCTCGCATTCGATTCGATTACATCGCTTTCTTTCTGCTCTCGCCACATTCTAATAAATGTTCATTAATCTTCATAAATGAACATCATTCTGTGTTCTCATGTTCAGCCTGTACTACCTTGCCTCCATTGTCATCTGACATGCTTATATCGTTAATTGTTTTCTCCGATTTTTAATGGTTGCATTCACAATATTCACGGCAAATATGTCCTCACTCATTTCACTAGTATTTATTTCCGTCATTTCAAACCCTCTTGTATCTGAGCAATGATGCTGAATCCTCCACCGTTAATTTGCTGCTTCCTTCTAACATTGCCAGTCATCTCATACTTACCACTTCTAAAAGCCGTCCACCATCTCGCAGATGTGCTTCAGTAACAGCCACCACATCCATCTGTTATTCGTTAAACTCTTTTCATAAATCATAAAATTTTTCAGACCTTACCCTCTCGCTTCATTTAACCACTTTAATAAAAAATATTAAGTCAGATTTCATCCCTTCCAAGATTATTTCACTTCCTAAGAGCCACACAACTGGCCTGCACCCACCGTTTCGCCTTTTGTTCGGTCAGTCGGGAGTTACTCTCCCGGTTACGCTATCATCCGCGCTGCACGCCCATCTGGCCTTCTCGCGTCGCTTGATGTCACCAGCCTCTTCACCAACGTCCCAACTGGAGATACATTAGAAATCAATGCGAAGCACGCATATTTTTTATCCACTTTGCCGACTCAACCAATACCCAAGTAATTCTCGTAGATCTTCTTCGATTCTGTACTTCCGAATCATCTTTCCGGACTCCCAACAATAAAATTTAACGCCAAACCAACGGCGTAGCCTTGGGCAGTCCTTTTGGTCTTACTTTTGCTGAGTAATATGTGTGCGAAATTAAAAATCTAATACTTTCAGATGAACAAATCAAGACAGAATCGCACTGAAGTATATCGATGATATCTTCGCTGTCATTCGAGATGAAGAACAAATGAGGAATCTACGAATGGCCTCTGAAATGAATTCTGACTTAAAGATTACTTACGAACTCGGACAAAATTGTACTGTAATCGGAATTTCACATACTTGCATGTTCTTACATGTCTTAGGTGCGAAATATTTTGGTGAATTGACTTAGTGCTGAAACTTATTAGTCGTTCATTATTAATTTGATGTGAAGTTTTTACGGTTTACCTGGAGTTAATTTTGTTTATATTGTTATATTTTATTTTTCTTATGTCAAAATGTATAGAAGATAGCTAAATTTCCCAAATTTCCCATCGCATACCTGCAAAAACTGTGGTTCAACAAGACTCGTCAATAAAACTCATGGAAATTTATGTGTCAAAAAAATTAGCTTAAAGCCTATGGCTTAAAACGTGCTTTGCTTCCTTTAGATACATACGTCCAAGCTAAAAACAATTCGTTCGTCGCAAAAGTATACCAGAAGCCAAAAAGCAGATGAATGGATCTTATAAAGCATGGGTAAATGGGTATAAAGCAGATTAATGGATCCTTCAATCCATCGTTCACAGAATTGTAAGCGTAACTATAATAATAAATTGAATTAATGATCTATTATTAAAAAGGAAATAGACATTCTTGTAATGAACAATAGCCCCTGCAATAAAACGGGAGTTTTCCAAGAGATCAATGTAGTCTATAAATTTTCCTGCAATAGAGAAGACTGTAGACTTCTCCCTAATATGGAATACATCGGGCTCACAACTACGACATTAAAAGTCGACGTCTCACGTGCCACCTTCAGTCTGGTGATGGAGTTTTCAGTCTGGTCTCACGTGCCACCTGATGGAGGCCCACAACGAGACCATCACTCGTATGGTGCTGGAAGAATGCACCAGCGTCGTCATGCGATGCCCCGACGCCAACCGACTCGCGATAGCTGGTACCCTCATCATTAAGTCTGGGACTCCAGCCATCAACCTGCAAACTACTGGATTTGTCAGAACCTGGAGACTGTTTTCGGAGTAATTTTTAGTGCTTTTTTATGACAATCTTCATATTTCTGTGATTTTGCAATTATTTCTAATCAAATTCAGATTTTTGAGTAGTATCCTAGTTACATGATTTCGTATTTACGGCGAACCAAATTACATTACTCAATGCGTCTCGTAACCTTATAATGAATGATTGATGCATTCGAAACGTCGTTAACGAAATAAAAATGTCTTTCGGTACTCTGATTTTCGATTTACCAACGCAAACGAAAAATATTGTTCGATTTATCGAAAAAAACTAATCAGTTATTTGTCAATATAACAAATTCTCAGGTCTTCCATGAAACCTGCTTAAGGGAACAAAGGGCATAACAGATACGATTCGAAATCAAAACTGAAAGTTACTCAGTAAACAATTTCAAAGTCTTGACAAATCCAAGGGTTTGTAAATTGATAGCGGAGGACTCGCCGATGATGATAAGAGCATTTGTTATCGCCAGTCTTGTAGAGTCGAGGCACCGCAAGAAGATACTGGTGCAATTTTCCAGCATCGCGATAGTGATGGTCACTCAATTTTAGATGACATGTGAAGTGGCGGCTCAAGGTCGCACTGGTTAAAGCGGTGGGTGTTGGGCATGGCGGTGCCATGCCCAACTAGTGTGAATGCTTTTATATAAATGCATTAAAGAATATATTGGACTGGACCGTGACTGATATATTCCTAGCACGTGTCCGGCAGTACGTGTGGTGTGAACCCAGCTTTTCGTCCACTGACTGCGTGGAGGCGAGATAAATCAGTACTTGACTGACTAGTTAGGCCCCGTGGCAATTATGCCTTCGCTGAAGCGCCATGACCACGGAGAGGACTATTTGGACTTGTAGTCGCAACACCGCTTGTAAACGGAAGTCTAACATCCGTTTCAGTGGCTGGCTTTACGACGGAAAATTATGTAGTACACTGCACTTGCATTTCACTGCAGGCGGGATGAACTAACTTAAATCGTGAGAGAATTGTTAGCCGCACAAGCTCTAAGGCGACAAAGACCTTGAATCTTTCCGCCAATACTCAGGCTCAGTCTAACCAAATGACTGCGTTCGTCGTCGATAGGCTCTTGTAACCATCTTCACGACTATCCAGTGTCGGCGACTAAGCGTTCCTGGAAATTTTTAAGCTCGGTTCACAACATACTAGACTCCTGCGTCTCGAAATAATTTTCTCGAAATGAACCGGGACAGACGTAACGAGACGAGAAAATTCCGGGAAAAAAATAACGGGACAGAGGGTAAAATTTGTCCCGGAATAAACGTATGAACCGAGACAAGACTTTTGTCCCGGACTTTAAAACTTGTGTCCCGGTTATTTATGAACCGGGACGAGACAGACAGATTTGAAACGAGACATAACGAGACGAGACGAGATTTGTCTTAATTATTAAGGACAAATCAAGTTTTACGATTACGATACGAATTGTTTCGAAAACATGGGTTGAAGAATGACAAGTTAGCTATTTATTGCTAATAGGGCCATAGACTACCAGTTAAATTGAGTTAATTACAGATTTAGCAAAATTTGTCTGACTAACTGACATGGCAGTTAGTTAGTGGTCCGACAAACACCGCAAAAGTGTCGATGTATGGCTGAGTATTGAGTAAAAACTGCTACCATTACGTCTTAACTAAGGCTTCCATGGCACTTTATGGGAACCGTACGAGTCGAGTTAATTGCGTGTTCGGAACGAGTTCAGGCGCCACGGAGCGCATTGGGACGCAGGGTCTAGATTAGTCAGCCAATTAGTGGAGTCCTGGTAAGATATTCCTAATAATACTAAAGCTAGTTTTAGATTATCTCTGACTTAAATAAAATTTTGTGCTACGCCTCCAGGAAATCATCACAATTGCGCAGTTTCCTGAATTGTTATTAAACGCTTGTTTAATGGGGGGGGGGTATCGCCTAAAATTTTTGATTTTGCCTTTTCCGGTTAGAAGTCTCATCTTAAAGCTGACATTCTGACCTATCCAACGGTACCATAACCACCACTGTACATTGATTTATGCGTTCACGACATATCGCTAAAGGGTTAGGGGTGGTGGAGTTCTTTAACATTTAAGATAGGGGGAAATTAGCTGGCAAGCTCTTAAATAGTGTCTGCTTGAGCTGCACTTCAGTTACCCACCTGGCGTCGTATGGGGTGGTGTGCGTGCGGTACTTCCCACCATCCTTGACTGGAATCGAGCTCCAGTAACGTTTAGTCTTGTATCCTTGCTACATTGAGTGACTATTCCGATGCGCGCGGGACTTTGTCGGGCTCTATTGAAAAGTTAACTTATTATCACTGCAAACCTATCTCCTCCTACAGTTTTCAAGCTACAGCATTGAAAGATATACCATTCGATTTGTAAAGACCATACCTATCGAGCAACGAAGCCCCTTTTTTAGATTTGTGCATAGTTTGGATTGAAAATGGGAGGAGGGGGGGAAATCAGAAGAAAATGAGAAGAAAATGGGAAAATGCGTACAAAAAAGTTCCGACAAAAATCAAAAATCGGGCTGTGTTACTCGATTGGTATGGTCTTTACGAATCGAATGGCATTCATTCGATGCTCTAGCTTGAAAACTGTATGAGTAGATAGATTTTTTAAAGTACCCCCTTTTTCCGTTTTCTATGAATTTCACGTTTTCCTTGAATTCATACGAAAAAATCATACCAACAAAATGTGCTTGTATTTCGGTTTTACACACAAGTGTGATTCGTTAGTGAATGTGGAAGTTTTTCCGGAGGGAATACCCCCCCCCTTAACGTTATTTAGAAAGAATACACATGGATATTTCGAGTTCTTTTTTGAAGATTAAACTATTATATTTTTTCCGGAGAATAAATAAGGAGAATGATCAAGGCAAGATCGATGAATCTGATTCTGTGATTGAGCTGGAGGCAAATCAAAGTCCAGTCAACCGATGTCACCAGCTACAGGCTACAGCTAGTATGGCCTCCTCCAGACCATCATAGAACACAATTTTTGGAAAATAAATAACGTGCTTTTCCATTTTATTTGCCTGTCAAGATTAAGTACCATATTAAACCACAACATGTATTCGTAGCAAAAATCATTTCAATTACCGAGCTCCAGTCAGAATAGTAAAAGGATAAGTCTCAAGTTATTATATAAATGTATGACGGTAAGCCAAAGTTTACACCACATCAATAATTGATTCGTCTCCTTATTTCTCGTTATGTCTCGTTAAAATGGCTATAAATTCCGGGAAATTTTAATATACCTATTTTAACCGGGATGTCTCGTCTCGTCTCGGTATCGTCCCGGAATTCCTACGGACGGCTGAAAATTGTCCCGGTTTTTACTGCGAACCGGGACAGAGCCTGTTGTCTCGTCTCGTCTCGGATACAAAAAAATACCAAACGCAGGAGTCTACTGAACATACTGCCAGGTATTAGCCAGTCACGGTCCGTTCACTGCCAGGTGCATTCACATGTTCAGTTCTATAATGTGCCGCCCACACTTCAGGCCTTACGTATCACCCGGCATGTCAGCCGAGCAGGGTGCCAAATGGTACATTTCCATACCAGATTTCAGGAAATTGGTTGAGATGGTATGTGATATACGTATTTTTTTTCTGTCATATATGCAAAAATCTCTCATGCTGAGCAGGCAATATATAATACTCAAAATAAAAAAGAAAGCCGGAAATGCTGTTGTCACGTCCCAGTTAAAATATCTTCTGCCTTCATCATGGCTGGACCGCGCCTAGCATAGCAGGTGCCTCTTACGGCTGATGTAAATTCTTCGATAGAAATGTAGAATATTCGACCATTTATGGTCCAATCTTTTCCTCCCTGTATTGAAATGATTCCTATACTCACATTCATAATAAATTTGCAGGTTCAGATGTTCAGATGTTTGCGACTCGAGTAGTATCTTCGATAGGAGCAGCAACAACAAAGTCATCATATTATATTTATTTTTTACTTATTTAATAAATCTCTTACCACATACACAGAAAAAACATATACAAACTCATATAGTGGATCTCTTACATCCCATATACAAACTTTAATAAAAAACTCATATTATATTTATTCTATTATATACTTATTTAATGGATCTCTTTCATTAGCATCTACAGAAGAAGCGATTCACCATTTCACTCCATTGAGCAGCCAGCTTCCCATAGAAACATTTTATTTAGAAATATAATTGAACCCGAACGTTCTAGGAAGATATGACTAATTTCGCAATTTCGATTGGGTAATTGAAAACTGCAAATAGAACGTGGTTCTGACGAGCATGAGACGATTTATATTAGCGAGCGGCGAGTCAGAGACAGGATTTGAGCGACTCACGTGTGAACAGAAGGAACTGCAAGTAGTAAAACAACTGCATTGCGATTGGTCGCAATTTCTACCATTCATCATTAAACCTATAAGTCATGAAACATTTGATTGATATTTATTTCCTTTCTTCATTTTTGATGCAGCTATAGTTTGATGGAAAAGTTTGTTGTTTGATGGAAAAGTTTCACTCGAGTTAGAAGTTGTAAAGTCGACCTTTCAAGGGCAAGCCACAAGCCGCACTTACCCGCACACAGAGAAACTGCCCACCTGATGATATGACAAAGATGGAATATTGACTACTGTGTTGTTACTCTGCTCTCAATGTTTGACAGAAGTGTTATGTGGAAAACTTATTCCTTCAGTTTAGTGTAACCCAATATTATCCCAGATCACGCAGCCCGAAAATCTTCATACACATTAGCAAAACATATCTATCACCTCATGCCTATTTGGGAAATTATAGATGCTATGATATATTATAAACTACGGATTGTGGTCTTTCAAAATAAGTACTCATATGGTCATTTTAATGTAAAGAAAGATTCGCAATTAATATTGTGTCAAAGGATCTTATTTTTTTTCGATGAAATCACGAATAATTTTGTGTAAATAGACATCCTGCTTTGATGCAAACATCGAATCCGAACAAATGTAATTAAATTCCATATGACGGCAATGACTGCTTTATAGGAGCTCGCTATGTTTAAAAATGAGAATGCTGGCTGAATATTATCTGAATGATGAAATATTCATTATAATAGTAAAAATTTTATGAAGACTGGTCCTTGAATACAAAAATCTATGTACAAATCTACATTCGTTTTCAATGTTTTGCTCCAGGATGGTCTGGGCTAGCATTGCATTGAACCATCTCCTTCCCAAGGTCAGTGTAGGTCTGGAGTCTGCATACTTATCTACCCATCGACCACCGAGCCCTTCATAGATTAACTGCATTTACATCAACCCTCTTCTTACACACACATACAAATTAGAGACAAATTAATCGGATAGATGTGCTCACATACATGCGCTAGAGGTAAGGTTCGAGTATCACAGAATACTTCATGCCGGGCGTTGCGTAACCTAACCTAATTAGAGGCCAGCGTTGCCAATACCGTTATCACTTTCATGTTCTCCCCCATGCATGCTATTGAGTAGATTGGCCATTGAACTCAAGTGCTTGGAACCATAGCCCATAGGCGCCGAAAGCCAGCAGCCACTTCTCCAGCCAGTATATTCTTCACGGAGACAACAATCATGTATGTGTCTTCCTCCAAACTTGACCCGATTCTCTACCCAAACAAACCTTTCATTAACTAACAAAACCTCATTGGGTGTAGCAAGGTGGAGAAGCGGGGCAAATATTAGGGGACTGGAGAAGTTCATTGACTGCAGCGAGGTGGGGAGGCGGAGTAAGTATGGAGATATACGAGTGCTTGGGTGTCGATTCCGTGAAGACTTTACTGGCTGGAGACTAGGCTGCAAGCACACAGCGCCTTAGGCCTCAAGCCGTCGCGAAACTGGTATGGCTTGCGGTGCTTTCTGGCGTGGTCTGCGACTTAGTAGCTCTGAGTCTAGCTAAGCATGTTTGTATGGAGCGTTTACTTCAAAGCTTGTTTAACAGTTAAATTTGTGGCCGACGGCTGCGCACCATCCATTTTGATTGGAAACAGTCAGAATGAGTAATAGAAAATAAATAAAACGAATAAATTCACGATACATTCAGCGAGGCATGCTATTATTTAATTCGAACGATGTTTTCGCGTATTTAATACCGACCGTTCATTTGCTGTACAACAGGTACATAAAATTAAATCCTTATTTTATATGGCCTATACTTTTGAGCTTTGACACGCCACGG
This sequence comes from Hyalella azteca, assembly GCF_000764305.2. Lineage (NCBI taxonomy): Eukaryota > Metazoa > Arthropoda > Malacostraca > Amphipoda > Hyalellidae > Hyalella > Hyalella azteca. The sequence continues at coordinate 16,135 of NW_025942423.1, forward strand.
CCAAGAGTAATGCAATGTTAGGACGTTGCAGACGCATATCTTGGTGGTGGCAGATGATAAATCAGTCTCTGAGAATGTGTAATGTAGCTGTACCAGTATATCAAGTTCATAATGACGAAACAAATAGGAAAAACAATCCTTGAAACTTGATCGATCTGAGACACTGAGTTCATTTGGCGCATGCATGACCGGCGCTTGCGTCGCTGATCCTCTTTCTTCTTCATGTTCACTGCAGGGACCTGGAACAACACAAGTGATAATATTCGGGACTAGAACATGTAGCATACTAATTAAAAAAAATTATAAGGAGCAAATTGAACACCGAACTGGTCTTATCATTGTATTTATACTCAGAATCAGATGCATCTGACTGATGTAGCTGAACTCAGAAAGAAATGGTGATGAAGTGCTTGAATTGACACATAATAACTAATTTTTTTTACTCGTTATGCAGCACTCACGAGAGACGTGACGAATTGTCTGCGTGGACAACATCTGGGCCGCAGTCTCTTATACCAACGCCCTCTCATGTGACGCTCTGATACGGTAGTTTGTTTCAGTTTGGGCTGTTGCCTGTTGTTGAGCGCCTGATGACTCGGTGTGTTGGTATGCTGATGGTAGTGAATGTATTGCAGCTCATGATTATTTTGATGCCGTTTGCAGTAATGTAGTCCGACTGGCAACCCTTTGCTGCACCCGCTAGCATTGTATGTTGTTATGTCTATGACGTCAGCCGCCCGCGTGCTGCATCGACTGGGCGAGCAGTTGGAGTGAGGGGTGGAGTGCGACGAGCGAACTGAGGCCGGGGAAGACTGGTGGTTGGGCGTGTTCTGGGGGGTGTCCTGGTCGGACGTCACCTGCTCGGATACAAATGCGTACAAGTAGATTTATTGATGAACTGGAGCCAAAGAATGATATTATCCAACCTAATAAGTATGATGCATGGTTTGTGATTACACTTACAGTGGGTGCGAAAACTATCCGACACAAAGAAAAAACTAAATTAAAGCCTTTTCAACAAAACAACATCCATAAACATACACTATTCTAATGTAAATTTACTTTGGAAATATAAATGTCATATCAAAACAACAATATCAATAAATGATGGCTTGATAATATTATTGTAATTTTGTAGATGTTAAGGTTTAAAAAGTATCCAACACATCACATAAAAGAATATAATTCGCCGATACTTTCTCGTCCATTATGTTTGGGGGTATATTCTAGAATCAAGAAACATTGAAATATTCTAGAATGCAAAAGAACATCATAGACATCTCTCTAACTGCAGTCATACATATCCTAACGTCGTCATTTGAAAGTGACCTAAATTTTACGTTCTTGAAAGATGTCTAAAACTGCAGAATTTTCTGGATCAATTAGAAAATCAATTATTTGCAAATGCAAATTGCTCAATTTCGAGAGATGGTTTGGCATATGGAAAAATTTCATTTGCGTTATATATCCCAATTTCGAAAGTTGGTGATAGGTACTGTTCGGATGTGTAAATCATTCCATCTTTCGACTGGTTTGCCTCGTTCAGGGCGTCCTACAAAAATTTATGACCGCACAGCATAGAGTTTAGTTCGAAAAGTACAGAATAATCCTCCACTGACTCGTTCTGAACTGCCAAAAGACTTGCAATCAAGTGAGACAAATGTCTGCAAGAATACAATTAGGACAGTGCTTTTGAGAGAGGATTCCACTCTCGGTCGCCAAGAAGGACCCTCTCTTGAAGGAAATTCGCGCATAGAACCGCTGAAACTTTGCTAATCAACCGGACCTCAATCCCATTGAAAATCTGAGGCGGGTATTGAAAGTGAGGGTACAGGAGAGAGATTCAAAAAATCTTATCCAATTGAAAGAAATATGCAACGAAGAGTGGGCTTCAATTCCTACTGGCATATGTGTTAATCTTGCGAACAAGTATTCCAATCGGTTAGAAGCAGTTTGGCTCCTAAAAGTCACATAATGAAGTATTGAATAAATTTTTTACTCTGTATTGGATACTTGTTGAACCTTGATTTATCCAAAATTGCAATTAATATACATATACATTATTATTTGTATATATACATTAATTTGGAATATACATTAATATTTGTATATTCCATGTAAATTTACATTAAAATATTGATATTTGTTTATATTATTTTATTGAATAGGCTTTAATTAAATAAAGTTTTACCTTCGTGTCGGATATTTTTTGCACCTACTGTAATTATGCAGTCATATAGTTAAACAACGGTAAAGAGTCTGCGGTTCATTATTTCTCACGTCATAAGGGGGGCATAAACACTGTGGAAGCTCATTCGCTTACTTCTCGCAGATTCAACTTGTGTCAAGCTTGAGAAGTCCTCAGCCCGCGAAAAATCGAAAAAGATGCTCACCAGTTGCTCATCGAGGGACACGTCGGACGTTGAGCGGCTTGCTGCTGCTGTGTTGTGCTTACACGCGATCGCTTCTTCCACAGAAGACTGGCGCGGCATCAGAGGCTGCTGCCTTGGCTGCCATTGTTCAGATTGCTGACGGTGGTTCTGTTGTTGGGGTTGCTGGGGCTGGTGATTCTCGCATTTGTCGCTATTGACAGGCCAATATTGTTCTCCGGACCCAAACTTGGTGAAGTAATGTACGAATGCAAACTGCTCAATTTCAAGCGAACATTCAGGTAACCATGGATAGACCGGACAGGTACGGAGGAGTAAGTAAATCACATTCAGACCCCCAGGCCTTAACTTTCTACAGAAAATACTAATAGCCACAATCATCGTCACATAAGTTGAGTCTACGAAATAGAGCTATACACAGTCTTAGGCGCGACAAAATTAGGTATCAGCTTATATTAGGATTGTATCTGTAGAGTAGTAGAACGTGTTTACCCCATCAATAGTCGACTTCAGCAATAACTAAGAGGGTCAATGGTTTAGCGTGGGAGGTTGTCATTTCTTCTTTTTTGTCACTTTCATAGTTAAAAAATCCACAATGATTATAAAATCCATTCGCCGCAAATAAAATTCAGTAAATATCTGCGAATGGAATAATCAACAAAGATAATAAAACTCGAACGCAAAAGTGTAGGTGAAAATTAATATCATGTATATAGTAGTAAATTAATATCATGCATATATATAGTAAAACCATAATAATATTAAGCATGGGGACTATAACAACATAGAATTTATTTTCAATCGATCTTAATATTACTTAAGCATTAGCCGGACCAATTTATTGAGCTGTCCACCTAGAACTGGCAGACGGAATCTCGAGCTGATGGCGTCACCGTTTCCTCATAAGCTGAAGCTCCTCAACCTGACCAGTGGCTGAATGACCACGTTATAGTTACTAATGCAATTAATATTGGTATTATGGTAATTTTTGAGATTGTTTATTAACTTAGTATTGATAAGCTCTTACCTCAACGATAGTGGCAAAGATGAAGCCGAAAGAAATCCAGACGAAAATGTCGAGCGCCGTGGAGTAGCTCACTCTGGGCAAGTCAGCTCGAGCCTCCAGCCCCAGGAATGTCATCGTCAGGACGGTCATGACTCCTGTTACAAGCAACCGGCCACAAGAAATAGTATTGGTCAGGACGGTCATGACATGATGAATGATAAATTTGGTTGGGATAAATGCTGAGTTCCCAGTGGCTATTTTATGTTTATTTCTTTCTTTATGAACGACCAGAACTTTCTTTTTGGATTAGCAGCCTTCCAACCGTAAGGGCATGTTCTAGGAAAGTACGATTCTTCTATCTGCCTTCTGACTCAACCATTTTTTTGTATATAAAACGCACTCCTACCATATACTTGTGCATTCGCTCCTTATCATTTCCATCCCCATGCCCCCTCCAGATACTCCGAAACACGGCGGGCTTGTCCAGGGGGCCCAGCTACCACCAACCAACCACTACGGCTCCAACTCTCATCAGCACGTGCTCATCATCATCATCGATGTCACCTTACCAGTCATTAAGCCCCCTGAACACTCGAGACCCCAAATTTACAAAATTCAACATGAAAAAATCGACCCGGAGACTACCAACCGACCGACTAAAAAATTTTCAAACTATGCCCAGAGTACTCGACATCCCACTCATTAGACTTACCGAAACTTCCATCGATTTCAAGCAATGACAGGCAATGCATCCGCAATAGACAAATTAACTTTCAGAAAAGCGACTAAACTCCCTAACAAAATTATTCTGACGCCAATCATGCGGCGCAACTACCATGCAGAAATTGAAACTTTCGTTGGACCACTTGACGAAGATGTTGGTAGCTACAGCCCTGCCGAAATTCAAAACAAAATCTCTACTCATCAAAATTATTTGTACATTACAGTCATCTTTAAAATAGAATACTACACACTCGCCATAAAAATTGCAACCACAGATACCACGAATGCACAACGAATACTCATCGACTGAATCTACGTGTACTACGACACAAAAATCATACCATCGCAATGGCTGGACCTACACATCTCATACAAATGTTATATGTGTGTAACTCACCAAAGCACTACGACCGCTCTGAGTGAGCCATTATCATTACTATGCTCCAAGTCGACAACCCCACGGGTTGTTAACCTTCTCCCCTCCGGCAACCACGACCGAGACCTTAGCAAACGGGAAACCATGGAGGAACAATATAAGCAGTCTTATATTTCTCGACCCGGACCCGACGTATCAATCCAAATCAAACTATTTAGAAACTCTAACCACCCCACTCAAATCATTCACGCCCCCCACAATATTTGGTACACCAACTGAGAAAGAAAGAATACGGACTGAAGCTTTCGGTGGAAGATACAGACAATTCCAAAATATATATTCGACCACTTAAGACGGGAAAATTTGAAAATACATCAGCCGGCAAAAAAACCTAATCCCTCACGAAACCTTCATAAACATGGACGAACACTTCACAGCGAACACTTTCGTAGACGAACACTCCCCGGAAATTTGGCGATAATTTTTCTACTGATTGGTAACTGCGAGCGTCCGGCGCTCGTCGTCATCGAGCTTGGCGCCGTCTTGGATCAGGACAGATCTTTAAAATCACTCGTATTTTACCTCAAGAATTGGTTACGCACTCAGATAATACCCAGAGACTGAATTTTTATTTCAGCAAAAGCACACTTGCAGAACATGGAGAGGACGATGCTTATCATCTCAAGCATACAATCTCTGGCCGACATCGACCAAAAATCAAAACAATTTAATACCATAGATCTAACCTGTGGTGAGTAAATTATCGACTTTTTTCAGAAATATTCTCTTATAATGAGAAAATAGAGAGAAAGAAATTTTCAATCACTGAGAGATTATTTCGAAAATTAAAATATTAAGAACATCTCAATTTTTCTAACATTCTATTCTATCAATATCTATCGTAATTTAGTTAGAAATGATCGAGGGAAGTAGAAAATCTTAGGTGGCCACAGGTATTACTGACCTGTAATTAGTTTATTAACAAATATAGTCAATTAACCAAGAATATACAGAGAGTGATAAAACAATGAATTAATTTTATCCTTATTTTGAGTAATAATGAAAAGGGACGAACCGAGCGAGATTCTGTCAGCCGTGGCCTCTCTGTTGAGCAGGAAAGACACCCAGGAGAGCACGACGAGCAGCATGCACGGCCCGTACACCTGGATGAGGAAGTTGCCCATGCGGCGCTGCAGGTAGAAGCTCGCCTTCAGCACCGAGAACTGCCCTGCAACAATTCCTCTCTCTACCTCTCAATCAAAGTACGAATCCTAACGGGAAAATGTCATTGAATTATGATCAAACTTATTTCTGTATTAGAACAAAAGTTTATAACTAAATAGTTTAGGTCGTGGTAATCGTGATCGAAATTAGTAATGAAGGCAGGCTTCGCTCGTACCAACCGTCGCTCGTACAAGAAAAGTAAGTCAAGGAGTGAGTGACAGCTAGAGAATTTTGGATCAGTATTGAAGGCATCGGATAGATTTAAAATTTATAAGCATTGTAGTTTGACCAAGTGATAATTTTGTAACAGACAATATGAGACAGAAGTTTTCGCTGTAGGCATTTGAATGTACGATGAATTCCTGGCCATTTGCGTAAAATTTGAAGATAAAACTAATTTTTCTCTCAAATTTACGACTTGAGATGCGGAGCAATGTCAAAAGTTGTAACTCGAACTGATGTTACGTATGGCGCAGACCTGTGGTGCGCGTGATGTTCTGGAAGCTCGATGGCGCAGCTATTAGGTCGAACTGGGACAGCCTCATGTCGGATGCTATAACAATCTGGCGGTTGTCGTTCCAGCGGTAAATGACATCACGTGTCGTGTATGCATCTGGTAAATAACTGTATATTAATAACCTGGTAATAAAATTAGATTATTTCTAGCTAGAAATTGAGGAAACTAATTCATAACATCCAATGAAGCTAACGAGAATAGCTTTTAAGGCGCACTGCCAGGTTTGATACCAACAGAAATTAATATACTAAAATCACTTGTTTGCTTAAATCGCAAGAAACCAGGAATGTAGGAGCAATGATTGATGATTCTGAAGCTTCCAAGCCTGTCTTCAAGAACAGACTAGACGAAGCTATGCAGGAGCACATGTTCAGTCTTGAAATGCTTGGCAACTTACGGACCAGGCAATAAGTCCAGCAGCTATCTCAATCAATCGTCAGCTATGGAAAGATCGGGTTCCAAAGGCCGGATCCCTTGTGAATCAAGTCACGAATAGTACAAGAATCGGCAACAGGCCATGGGCCTATTTCTTCAATGCCAACACTTCTATTCTATTCTATTCTATTCTATTCTATTCTATTCTATTCTATTCTATTCTATTCTATTCTATTCTATTCTATTCTATTCTATTCTATTCTATTCTAAAAAAAAAAGAATTGATTTTATTAATTAAAAACAGGGAATGGTTTCATGTCAATGATCAGGGCCCCGACCTTAACGCCTCTGATGGTGGCCTACACCGACTCCGAGGGTCACTGAGCTGTGACGCGAGCGAATTCTATTCTAAAGAAAATACGTTGAGCATTGAAAAGAAAAAGCAGCGTTGAAATGACTTTGAAATTGCACAAACAATGGCTATATGAAAAGCTGATCGACGTTGTACAAAGTGTTGAAATTCAAGCATATCTCGTTGTAACCGGCTTACTTATTGGTTTTTCTCGCAAAATAAATCCGCTCATTCCCAATTTATTCATAATTACATTGTATCAATATTTTTTTTTATTTTAGGGAATAGCTATCTTGTATCATTTTAGGGTAAAGGAAACCGACTACCTAGGATCCTTAGTAAACATTCGATCTTGTAATGTACGGCGTCACTGGCTAAATATTTTCTGACCATGCTCCTTAATTCGCTTGTTTTATTAAACTGTAATCTGATCACCAATACATCTGCAAGCTTCACTTGTTATTTATTCATGGTCTCTGCGCTAATAATTTACTAAAAATTTAGTTGCCCGAGAGACATAAGTATAGGTAACAAAAGCTTGACCACATTCGCAAATGCTTCGGAAATATCGCACTGCCAATGAATATTCAATTTTTGCTGGCAAAAATTTTATAGTAATTTATCAAACTGAGATTCATGTAGGGTACAGGCTAACCCGTCCGGTATGGCAGCGCTTGTAATGTATTGAAATATGCAATAATAGTTTCATCTGATGTTCTTTTGCCGCCAAGCACAACCTGCACCTCCGAGTGCGCGGGGGACGGGCGCGGCCGTCTGCTGGTGGTTTCGAGTAGTAAAGGCCCGAAAAACTCCAAGTTACTAATGTACTGAATAAACAACGACTCTGGTATATAATCACTAACGAACTACATACGAAGACCGCGTTTGCGATATTTATGCATTGCCAATATATACACTACGGCAACCAAACCGTTAACAAACAAGAAACAACAATTAAGATATAATGGACGCGACGACACCATCGAAAGAACGGACACAGTGCAACAATTATTGTCGTGTTAGGAGTGTGGTCAGAGCAGATAGCAGCAGCGGTCCGGCCTGCATGAGAGCATGAGCAACATTGTACGAGTGGCACTCAACTCAATCATTTCAGCGTATGGCTGTTGTCCACGGTCGGCAACGCCGACCATAAGAAATCTTTAGAAAGGTTGAGACGAGATTACAGCAACGAAAATGACCGAGCTACCAAGAGTGGCTGTAGTGATACGGGATGTTGCCGCTGTGGGGTTGCTATGAACAATGCGGCCGAGGTACCACTCGATGGCCACTTTCACCACTTAGCGACTTACATTAAAATATGAAAGGTAAAATTCTGGGTTAGAGACTTAGTTGAGATTTAGCTGTGAAGCTTTAACTTTATAGTTGAGAATTAATTTCGTAGTTCTCAAGAGATGAGACAAATTCGACACTTATTCACGTCACGGGCGGTGGTCTTTTGGGTCAAAAATTTTATTCGAGTAAGGGTGCGTCGTGATTTACCACCGAATAATTATACACGTATAAGCATTACATTTTGATCATCGTGAACACATATTGCCGTGATAAACTCCTAAGGAACCGTCCTTTGAAGTGCCATAGAACCGTTCCTTGAACATTCTAGGCCAGGCAAACTCCACTTAATTCAATGATGGAGGTCAGTTGATCGGGAGGTCAGTTGATCGGGAGGTCAGTTGATCGGGAGGTCAGTTGATCGGGAGGTCAGTTGATCGGGAGGTCAGTTGATCGGGAGGTCAGTTGATAGGGAGGTCAGTTGATCGGAAGGTCAGTTAATCCAGAGGTCAGTTGATCGGGAGGTCAGTTGATCGGGAGGTCAGTTGATCGGGAGGTCAGTTGATCGGGAACTGGGTGTCCATGGGGAAGTCCCTCAAGTCCATGGGGCATGTAGCATGGATCGTAAGCCTGGAAGAACAGATGAGACGCCATTAAACAAATCTTCGTCCAGATTATATTCGTTACCAAACGAATAGGTGACTCGTAAACTTCCAATAAATAGAATTATAAGCGAACCATCAATCCATAATTGGTTGAACATATTTTCCGGAAACATTTGAAAAGTATTTCGTTGACCGCATTTTACGTACTGAGTCCTTGGAATTTAATCGTGAAAATTTCTGCTCCTAAGTCATGAATTATAATCAAGCTACTAAATGAATTATGATCAAGTCATCATAATTCATTTAGTTATACTCAATAATGATAGGCCTAGATGATCAGATTGAGCCTGAGGATTGACAGCCTTAGATTTGCAGCAGAAACCTGCAGGAGTGAATGACTACCGAGAGATGGCCACCCCCACCACCAGCTCGATCGTCGGTCTCAGGAGCGTATAGAGGCTACATGTCAACGTTTTACTTGTCGGGAGCCTACTGCGCATTCGTCATCGATGCTCTAAATCCACGATTGAATAAGTTTTTGTTGTTGTAGCGCGACATTACTGCATTGAAAAGTTGCCACTCGAAAAAATCAAACGAAACTCTGCTTCATTAAATAAAACCTTATTATATAAAAAATCTCGAACTTGATAATGAGGATGATAGAATAATTCAGAAGTTAATGGAATAATAAATAAATAAAGTAACTTTTTAATTTAGCATTAAGTTACTAAAATAAATTTATTTGTAGCTTGATGAAAGGACCAACGGATGTTTAGTGACATTTTCCCAGGACAATATCATGTTACTAAATTATAATATGAACACAGATGCTGATGAGTGTGCAACCGCTTTCGACTATTTTATGATCATCTATAAAAATAAAAAGAACCATTTAAACAGAAGCTGCTGAGAACAACAAAGAATTAACCAACTACTTCACATGCAGTATTGATTTTCTAAAGGATCTTTTAATTCAACGATTTATTCAATAATTGCTTTCTTTTGTCGCACACTACATATTTTCATCGAAACTCAGCTTAAAAATGTTCACAGGTTGTAATTAAAGCTGGCCTTTCATATGAAACAAAAAAGAATAAAAAGGTCAACAAAGCAAATATAACTCCCAAAAGAAAAAGTCGTAGACACTCGGATGTAAATCACTTCAAAAAAGATTCAGGGAGACGGAACTGGAGCGCGGACGAAAGAAAACGATACTAACTGGAAAAATAGCCCCATTACGTACATCATTGTGACGAAAATGAGCTAAACTGCGACTTGAGACTTTCTAACATCCACGACTGAAAGGAATAAGGAGGAATCTCGCCTAGTTCCGTGAGTGTTCTGACCTCTGAAATAAGATCACTTGAAGCCGAGGAGAGCTCTTAAAATAAAGCTGCGTCTTCCGAACGGTAAGACAAGGATATACCAGGATACGTGCTTATTTGGGTACTTAAAAAATGTTCGGCTAGAGGTGAGATAAGTACGGCTTGAACATAGACCAGTAATACCGAGCATGGAAACATAAACTTGCCCTCTATGTACAAGTCTGCATACCATTTATGCTCATATATCAAATTTCTGCTAATTCGGCGAGTACACAGCCGGTACGGCCAGTGCAAGAGTACGACCAGTGTAATGCGAACTATTCCAGCGGTTAAGGTTACCGAGTTTGTCACAACCATTAAAGGACCATGCCATTGTTGAGGTGACATCTGTTACTTTTTTAATCTTGCAATCTCTTGACTTGCATTTATTACAGTTTAAACGCATATTAATTTAAACGTATATTAGCTCAACATAACCCTAAACAAGATTGAGTATCAAGTTTGCATTTGATTAAATTGTTACTCCTCTGCATTAATGCATAAAGAGTGAATTTATCAAATAATTTTCTTGAAAAACGTGAAGTGCTTAAGTAGGTTTCATATAAATTTCTAATTCGATTTTTCAAGTTGAATACTCTGAAAAAAAATACACATAATGTTGCTTCATCTTGAAAACAGATAGGTAATAGAATGAAGAGACCTCGACTGTCTGAGCAAGAAGCAAGCACAGCCGATTTAGAATCTAGGAAGCTTTCGAGCATTTTGATCTTTCCGGGCAAATTTCTTACACTCGAATCAGATGTGTTAGACCGTGAAAACTGTGTATGGCAATGCAGAGTACGAGTTTTTGTTTAGAAAACTAGAACAACGAAATTTTGTGAATATGCAATGAATTGTGAGTCTATGACCGTCGCAATGATGAACAATCAGAATTCAATATCATTACGCTAAATTTCAAGAAGTACTTATACGATTGGTTGCGTGCTTAAAATGGACGGGATACTATTATATTATTGACAGAATTCGTTCATATCCTCCCAGTCTCCGTATCATATATACTCACTCAATTGTCTCTTCCTTCGACCGTCATTCAACATTTTGCCAGTCATCGCATCCTTCTCATCCATTCTTATAGCTCCTTCTCATCCATTCTTATAGCTCCTCTATCACCGTCTTTATCATGCACCCAGCGGGCAGTCTATCTATTACAAGTTCCGCCAGTTCGCCAGTCCAGCAATTGCTCAATGCAGTCCCTGACAAGGTCCGGCGGCCACCGCCCGCCCTGCGTGGGCTGGTGTCCAGAGGACCTCGGTGTCCTGGAAGACAGCCAACGACCGGCACTGAAGGAAGGGAGGGCGGCCGCGCCACTTCAAGCGCTTCAATAATGTACCGACAGACCATTGCAAGCCTCGATTGTTTAGGGAATCGTTGTCCCATGGCATATATGGCGAATGGTAAAGATCGATAAGAAGAGAATGCCACCTGTGAGTTTAGGTAAGCTATCATTTTCGGGGTTGCAAGTACGATTATAACATAAATATCTTTGTCGCACTGTAATTTTTTTGTGAGCTCGAAAATTTCGGGTCCGATGCGTTTTCGTACCTAGTATACCGCCAGGAGTTCTTCTTGCGAATCAGAATAGCTTTTTGCGATATAAAGAAGATGGCAAAATAGGCTAATCTGCGGACAATAATATAAATTTGAAGGTCATCTTTTGGGGTGCTTCAGAAAGTGAATAAAGGAAATAATTAGTGTAAATCAGTTTTGTATATCCTTTACGACTGACTAATTATTACCACACTTCTCTTTAACTTCACTTGTTGTCTGTATGTCTGTCTGTTTGTCTGCTACAAATCTTATAATCGATTTTTAACACACTTCTTTCTCTCCAATCTATCTGAAATTTTGCAGACTTGCGTAAAGTCGGAGACAATGCATGAATCAATTGACAGAATAAATAATTTTGAAAATTTAATTTCTTTTATGTATTAAAATAATTAAAAAATTAATTCTTTTGACATTCGAAATTCAAATTAGAAATTCATTGTACATGTTTTACATTGGAGATACTGGATTTTTTAGAAGTGTTGTCTTTCAAAAGTAATTTTCAACGTATATTACTATATTAAGATGTATTGTTGTCAGAGTTAGCAAAAAATTGAATTCGTTGCGAACACTGGGATTGCGAAGTGAGATCGGGAAGATCAATTGTTTGTGAACAGTTATTCAACAGTTTTTTTAACGGATGCTTCATATCGATAAATAGATTAGGCGAGCTGTTTCGTGATTATTTTAACTTGTATAAAGTATGTGGCCTGTTTAACGACTGTTTCAAATAAACAAATCAACATTTAGCCTGATTCAAAGATATTTTACGTCGACGAATAAGATATGAAACCATTTCCAAGATTGCTTTACCTCGACGAGTAGAGTATTCGTCCTGAGGGATAGAGTCTGATGAGCTTGTTTGGTGTCGTGATGACGTGCAAGTGACTTCTTCGTCCATTGTGTATGTAAGTGTCAGGCTTCCAGAGGCGTTCCAGCATAGCCACGGAGAGTGTGAAGGCTCGCTCGTGGTCTGAGAACGCGAGTCGCTGGTCCAGCCACGTCTGGCGGAAGTAGCAGTCCATCGAGAACTCCTGACGTCATAAGTAAAATTGAAATTTTTAATCACGAATGAACGACTACGATAAATAATAATACTTGATAGACACTGTTATTATTGTTATTGTTATTATTACTATTCTCGTTGTAATATTTCGAGGGACATTCTCTTTCTGGAATGCAAAATATGCGCTGAGATATCTGCCACCTGCTTGCCCGGGACTAAAAATATGCAATAAAGGATTTATCACCGAAAGATTCACAATTAAGATGTCACTTTATGTAAATACTTACGTTGAATACCACAAAGCTTTAAGTCACTTCCACCAGTGTTCAACTATTTCAACTTTTTACGTTAAATTAATAATAATTAGCAAATAAATATTATACTCACCATGTCCATTTCGGAGATTTGTCCCATGCTCCGAACTTCCACATCGATTTCAACAACAGTCGGTGAGCCTGTTCAAAACATTTCAATTTTATCAATCTTTAGCATTACCTTTGCCAACTATACATCGAATTTATTGTAAAAAATATCCGGAAATTTTTAAGCCCACAGGTTTTAAAAATACGGACACGTACATACAATCACGCTTTAATGACTCAACCAAAAATAAATTGCTCTGCAAAAAGGCCAGTATGCAGGATACGACTGTTGGTCTTTCGAAATTATCACAGTTTGTAACATTCCGGCTTTATTTCAGCTATAATATTCTTTTAAAGTTCGTTTTCCGAGTTCATTGTCGTTTATAAGGTGAGGTGGTGCCTGAGTCTGTTTATGGAGGGTCTGAGTCTGTTGTCGTAGTAACTCAGCAGGCTGTCCAGCAGAAGGTGTTAATAGTGTAATTAGTGCCTCACCTCCCATGGAGGGTATGAGTCTGTTGTCGTAGTCACTCAGCAGGCTGTCCAGCAGAAGGTGTTTATAGGGTAATTAGTGCCTCACCTCCCATGGAGGGTATGAGTCTGTTATCGTAGTCACTCAGCAGGCTGTCCAGCAGAAGGGGTTCTTAGGGTGACTGGTGCCTCACCTCCCATGCAGGACCTGAGTCTGTTGTCATAGTCACTCAGCAGGCTGTCCAGCTGAAGGGGTGTATATGGTGACTGGTCCTCACCTCCCATGGAAGGCCTGAGTCTGTTGTCGTAGCCGCGGAGGAGGCTGTCCAGCATGAAGGAGATGTTGCTCGTCGGCGTCACAGCTCGCACGCCGTCTCTACGTCCACATCACAGAACAATATTAATAAATGATATTGATAATTATTTTGAATATTAGTCGTTAATATGAATATTAATGAATAAATATGTCTTATACATACATATATTGATTTCTCCAAAAATTGGGCTATAGGAATTGATCCAGACGAAAGGAAAAAAGCATAATTTTAATCCCATAAAATCTTCATTGTCTGCACCGGCGAACTCTTGCATAGAAAGTATGAATGAATTATAGATATTTTCTTATCAAAAGCACTAAATGCTACGCAGGCATGAAGGAAATTTATATGTGCTGCGCTCGGCAACACCACTGAAATAACCTCCTTGAACTCTTCCCGTATTTGAACGCTTCACCGGCTCCGTAAGCCGAGACTGATTTCTTTGCTTCCTATCGCCTCATCGTCTCAATTACCTCGGCAAATAAAATATTCGGTTTCTCGTAATGCGCTAATCACTTAATTTGCTGTAATATACTTATGCTTGAAATATTTGTAACATAGTATTTATTTAAAAGTCTATTTGGAGTTCTCTGCCATAACGTTAAAATCTTTGCCGGGATATCGTTGGCCATTGAGTGGCCGGCGGTCGCCCGCCGAACAATCTTTTGTAATGTTCGGCCTGGCCTGACCTTGGCAAGGCATCTTCATTGGACGTTCTTTAATCGGAGATCTCAGAAGGATTCTTTTGGAGCTCGCCGACTTCAGACGAATCAGCCGACAAGTTATTGGATTATCCTGACCTCACTGAACAACATTACTGGATCTCGGCATTATAGTTGACATCCTTTTCAATCATATATAGTTTGGCATCTGAGAATATTAAAAAAATATAAATTTTCGCTGAAGGCAAGGCGTTGATAATAAATAATAAATTATACAATGGCAACAGTGTCAAAAATTTTAATAAAGTAAATTATAGCAAATTATATAATAGTTTTATAATTCAGTTAAAAATAACATAATTATGTAACAAATTATATAAATTAAACTGTGTCGAAAAGGTTAGTGTTTGGTCAGAAGTTAACACATTGTTACTGAATTTGTAAGTAACGAACAATATGAACGCATTCCTGAAAACAAAACTCAAAGCAGACAATATTCCACTTCATACAGCATAAAAATTTGTTCCCTTGGGACAAGGCATTCAATTCGCGACCCAGCACCGTCTGCTATAGTGTTCGATCCGTTCTTCAGGCTTACAAAAACGCATATAAGATACGGTAAAATAGCTTAAAATGTAACGAATAAAGCTGCACATTTTACTCATATGCTGAAATTTTCCCGTATACAAATTCTGTCGTTTGTTCTCCAATATTCCTTCCTTAAATGATTATCGAGTCACTTCATTCAAAGGCCCTGAGATCATTTTAGTCTGCCGATGGTCCCATACAATTTGTGTATCTCACAAATTGTATGGGACCATCGGCAGACATTTAAGTAAAACATTTTTCTTAATAAATGGACTTTTTCACAAAGAATTACGAATTTCCATCTTGTTCATCGTTATTGATAAAATAAATCAATCTTTATCCATTGTTTATCATAAGAAAATAGAAATAAATGCTGGTTCAATTTTTGCTCTCAATTGACGTCTTTTGAAATATCTATGATTTTTTATAATAAGTAAAAATGTCGCACACGAGTTCATCATAATTTAAGTCTCACCTGAATGAGTATTTCTGAATAGTGTTCTTCTTGGCGGCTGCAGGACGCGCCCTGGGCTCTGCGTGGTAGTTGTGGCCGACGGCCGCGCTGGCGGGAACACATCCCCCATAAGGAGCAGGAAACAGTGTTTGTTATTCGCATAGTTGGACATGAGGTGGAATGATGTGCAATAAATCAAATACTGGGCCCGTTTCCCGTAGATTTTCGTTGAACACAGTCGAGAGAATGTGAAAAATGGAAGTTATTGATTCCAATCGCATTAATTAGCTTTTTGATTTAAACAGGGCTATATTGAAAAAAAATCAACTTTGAAGAGAAAGCTGAGGCATATATAGTATATATCAGAAGTATAAATTACAATTATTTGGAAGTGCATTCAACGTACGGATACATAAAAACTATGAGGTCCTACCCTATATGTCTCACAATATTGATTATTTATAAGTCTTTCCAGCCCGCCTAACATAGAGGCTAAGTCACCGCCGCTGAATTAATAAAGTAGGCACGAGTCGCCGCCAGCACAGTTTTGATGCAAGTGCAAGTCACCGCCTCCATAGTCGCATCCAGCATAGTCATAACGTAGACAAAGTCGCCGCTAGCCGCACGCAAACAAACTTTGACAACTTTTACCGCTCGTAAAGTCTCGCAGCTCTCACTTCAATAACACTTTATATGACGCTATACTGTACTTGTTAAAAAATGGCAATTATGCAGACGAGAGTCGCGATCTGTGATATTTTTCCCACGTTTCGAACTAATTTCTAACATACAAACTGAATAAAAAATTTAAAACTGTCAATGACAAAAACCTCCCGATCCGTTATGTGTATTAAGCCCTAAATTAAACAGTATTACAAACAATAAAATGGTTTCCTATTCTAAGAAAATTGTATGCTTATAGATTGTGGATCACGAGTCCACCAGAAGAAACGATCTTGATGTATTGGAAATTTATTTAAATTATTAGTTAGGGAATTTTGCGCCTTCTGGAAATAGTAGTAATAATTTTCATACTTTTCCTCTATACACCTTCTTAACCACCATCAAGTTCGCGGTTATGAATATGGAAATATTCTTTATGTGCTTGGAGCTGATGACGGTGAAGAGCTCAAGCTTCATTTGCACGGCAGTGATCGTTAAAAAACCTCTAAAATTCCCGTAAGCGCGGCCAGCATGAAAAGCTTTACACTTCGCTGCCTGTTGACGATATGAAGCGCGCCGACCTTATCATGACCAGGCGCCATGCCGATGGTCCTAATTTTTTGCCTTTGATTTTTTTTAATTAATGTAAAGTGCCAAATTTGTATTCATTTATGGCCGTGTCACCGTCCAGTAATATTTGTTTATTTGAACTAGCATAAGCCAGCCAATGGTATCAGTTTTAAAGAACCTTCGTATTGGAAACGCGCATTGATGTAAAGAAATTTTCGGTCGATCAGTACTATGTTGACCGTGGAAATGTTATCAATTCAACGCGGAAAAGTTTTCTGCGATGCAAATGAACTCTTTCTAAAATTCTATTAGGGTTTAATAAGTGCGACTGTCATTATAAATTGCGAAACCGTTTATAAAAAGGCTCACTTGCCTTGAACAATCAGCAGCTACTTTTGTTTGGCAACTAAAGCAAAATAAGCATGCACAGGCTAGGTTCCATTCAGAGCATCAGAGCCGCCGTTATTCAATTGAAATATAAAATAGAGCGATGCACATTTTGAATTGGGCCAGAATTATATAGATTACGACCAGATTTGTATTCGTTGAAGTGCCGCTAGAAACATTGACACTGGCTTTTGCAGTGTCAAAGCGCCAATATGGAAAAGATTTGTAATAATTGCTGAGAAGCAAGCGTACATGGACCCATATATTGCGCCGGTTTGGAATCCGAGATTAACTAGAAATGTCCGTGTTACGTCTAATTGGGATACAATCAATCGTGATAGCATCTCCAAAACAAAATTAAAATCATTGGAAAAAACTTCAATAAACAGAATTTTTTGCAAAATTAACAGTAAAAAATGATTCCGTAGTGCACGTCGTATTCGTAAACGAAGGATTTGAAGACGCCACTTTTCGTGAAAGTTTATCAAAATTGGTTTCGGTAAACGAACATACAGTGGTACAAATAATTGTTCATATATTAATATTGCACATGGTGTTAATAAGCTACGTGAAACGATTCGAATATGAATACAGTAGGTAGTCAGAGGATAAATTCTCTGAACATGACTCCTATCTAAAACACGTAGAAGTATTCCCATCATAAAGGCAAGTCCAGCCAGAGCCATGCAGCACCGAACTAAAATCAAACACGCAAATTAAAATGGACTACAACTACATAAATTGCTCATGACACACGCGCACCAACCGTACAATTTATTCGAAAAATGTACTTTTAAGAATTGCAAATTCAACCCATTCATCATAAAATTATTAATATAATAACGATCAAACATACTAATGGTATCATTGAGAGATGAATTGATGTTTTTGAAAAGTAAGATTAGTAATGGCGTGTGTGATTATACAGTGATTAATCCTGACGCATTTTTGTTATCAATTATTTTGGATTGGAACCGAGAAGTAGAACAAGCTTTTCTATTAGTAGATCTGATTCAAATTATCCGAAATTGATATCATTGACAATAATTGTTGAACTTTCACTAAGAATTGAGCCGGCCATCCCCTCCTCTAAAATTTCCATACGTGCCGCGACCGGCATAGGCCTTGGCTGGGCTGTGAAACAATAACGGGCTATAGCTATCTCTAAAAAATCGCGACATCATTATTGATAGAGAATAAAATTCCAACAGCTCGGCAAGTTCAGCAAACGTTACTGTTGTGGCGCTGCCAGAAGGGTAACTCGACCAATTAAGAGTTGCGGCCAAGCACATATTCATGCCGTACATTTAATTTTTTTTTTGAGATGGGAAGGTGGGTAAAAGATGGACGCAGGGGAAGATAGGAAACTCTATCCTTTATAATAATGATAGCTATGTCAGCGTTGCAGATTAGGGCATCAGATCTGTCGTGGATTCTGAACATCGCTGAATTCTCACAGCTTGTTGCATATCTCGAACCCGCAACTCAATTAATGATCCAATTTTTTGCTCTGAACTGTAACCACAGGGACCATCCTTCTCAAAATGCGCATCAAGCTCAAATGGCGTAATTTTGGGTCAATTTATAGGGCCAGTTGCAATTTTGACGCCGCTTCATCATTATAATTTTTTTTTAATTACGTACGTATAAGTTTTATTTCCTATTCCCATTTGAACAATTCAGCAAACAGAAACGTTTAAGCTCACCTGTGGTTGTACGATAAAAGAACAAATCGATCAGTTTGCCACTGAAAAATTTCTGAATGTACGCAAAACTTAGTTAATTTTCCTGTCAACCGATTATATGAGATAAATCTTATGCTTTCGACTAAAAGTTTAATAGCTCAGAAACTCACGCAAAAATTATTAATAACTTATTAAAAACGATCCTATCACAAACTTCATCATAGAGCTGATATTCAAAACGTTTTCATACTGCTGCGTTACTGTGTTGTATAGATGACAGACTTGCCAGAATTTTAAAAGAGGCTCATCCAGTGAATTAAAATAATAATAACTAAATTTAATTATAATTTGAGCTCTATATTGTATGATTACATCAACTGGTGGTATCATATGAAGTCAATTAAGGAATCAATGAAATTTCTTCACATGATTCATAAAGTGAATCATGTGAAGAATTTGATCTATGAAACAAACGAAAATGGCATTTCCCTTGCCTAAAAATTGCTTGTTCAACCCCGAGAAATTGCTGGTAAGGCGCTGTTTGTGTGTTTCCTTTATTTAATGATATTGATCACCAAATTTTCAGCCAGTAATATATTATTTCTTTTGATTGAATATGAACTGTGTTGATATTCATGGAAATGTTATGGCCAAGTCTTTTCCATTTCTTTCTTCTCCATTTCTTTCTAAAATTAAAATAATAAATAATATCTACCCAATACAACTATAAATGTTGTTCATTGATTTGCTAGAAGATGGCAAGTCATTTGTAATGTAGCTAGGTAGTTTATAGCGGCCAATCTAATTGGTCAAGTGGTGGACAATCTCTATGGGTGGTCAAGAAGGTTTTGTATGCGGATTTTGGACGCGGGCTTGCGTAAATCGAAGTTGACGTTTCTTTCAGTGAGAGTTCTAAGCTGTAAGTTGCCTGAAGCTTCATTATCCTTGATAAATTAATCTATTAGATTCGAATGGATTTTACTATTGATAGTACGGTGTGAATGTCGACAAGCAATGACTATATAACCAATAACCTCTCATAGAAAGTATTTACAATTTTAAGGATTTTACAATGGGGAAACGATAAACAATTGTTGGTTCCTATCTCCATAGAAATTTTTTCGATAAAGGTTTCGGTTTGAGATAAAAAAAATTTCCCGCAAGAAATGGATGCTTTAACACGTTTACTACGAAGTGGTACATATGCGTACCACGAAGTGCATTTCTCCAGGACGTAGTGGTATATAATTCAGGGTTTTCAGATGGCCTGAAAAACGGCCAAGTCCGTGATTAAAAATATAACTCAGTACTCACTGCAGTGAGTGACAGAGAGCACATATTCTCGTCGACGAAAATGTGAAGTCACGGACGGACAGACGGACAGACAGACGGACGGACATGCCGAGCACAAAAGGGCATTTTTTCATAAATGAGAAAATGCGCTAAAAAGGCCAAAAAAGGCCTATAACTCAATTTATCCAGGGATATTTGTAGGTTCCGGTATAAAAAATTCATTTATAATTTTTTCAATTTAATTAGGAATTACCCCTATCATAAGTTTTAGCAGGCCAACGTAATTGAAAGAACTAGATTGCGAAATTTGTCCGAAAAAGACCGTCTGGCAACCCTGTTTCATAATACAGTACAAAAAATGGAATAATAGTTCAGGAAGAAGTAATCGGAGCCAACGTGTTGAGATTATAGAGGTGTCATCAATGTACAGTGGGGGGAACTAAATATTCGTACACTTGAAAAATCGTATTTTAATGTATTTAAGTACACAAACTTAACAGGAAAAGTGATTTAAATTATGTATAGAGACGCATAGTATTCAAAAATACTATCAAAAGAAATTAAATTTCAATGCAACAAAAAACAATGCAACATGTTCACTTTTCGGGCGGAAAAAGTATTCGTACAAAACAATAAATCCGCATTATTTTAATTTAATACTTGGTTGAATACCCTTTATTCAGCTCAACAGATACCAGTCTATTTCTATACGTCTCGACCAATGATTTGCAGATGCTGACTGGTATTTTATACCATTCTTCTTGGCACACCACCTTAAGATTCTCAATGTTTGTTGGGGACCTTTTCTTAATTTGAATCTTCAAATACCGCCACAAATTTTCAATCGCATTTAAGTCCGGCGACTGGCTTGGCCATTCCATAACGTGTACATTTCTATCAGCGAACATGTTGCATTGTTTTTTGTTGCATTGAGATTTAATTTCTTTTGATAGTATTTTTGAATACTATGCGTCTCTATACATAATTTAAATTACTTTTTCTGTTAAGTTTGTGTACTTACATACATTAAAATACGATTTTTCAAGTGTACGAATATTTATTTCCCCCCACTGTACCTAATGTACGAAAATTTGCTCGCAATCAATGAGAAAACACATGAAAATATCTGCAAATTTAGGACCAAGATCAAAATCCATTCCAAGGCCATCAATTTGTTCATAAAGTTTATCAATAAATACGGAAAAGGAGTTCAAAACCGATAATTCCAGATGCTTTTTGAAAAAAAAAACAATCGTTCAGACCGATGACCAGTTTATTCACATCCTTGAACAAAAAGTTGATGCAAATTTCAGTGGTCTACATTAGAGTATATTAGTGAATTTTTTTAGTGGATTAGAGGTTATTAGTTACTAGAGGATAGTAGTGACCTTTTCCACCTCAAACGCAACCATAGAACTACTATTAGCACCACGTCAGTGACTTCAGAAATGTACAATAGCTTCTCCACCAAATGCTAGACATGTGGGCTCTCATTTGAGGCGGCTGGCCCTTGATAAAATGATATGTAAAATACTTCTAAACCAAGCCTGGTTAAATTATTTAATTTCAAGTTCTTCATTGATGGAAGACGTCCGGGCACAACCTGAAATGCCATTATTTGATACGCATCTATATTACAAAGTGCGCACAGCTTAATACTGTTTAAGACAGAACCTGCAGAGGACCAATAGCTTGCACCTACCATGAAGGTGGTTATAGCGTTTGTGGAAACATGAACATTGAACAAACTCATGTATATGACCGCGTTGCGTTAATGCGACTGACGGATATGACGTTAATGCGAGAAGCGCATGTAATTATCATCAGTGAGCCATGTTGGCCCTAGGCTGATAATCAGATAACGTAAGAAATCAATATGGGTCTTACTGGGCTGAATTTTTTCAGAAAATTACATGCATGCGATGAGGCAGTTATTTCGACTATGGTTAGTTGGGCCACATAATACCGTTATTGTGGTTAACCACCAACCATCAACATTACAGCAGTTAACATGAAAATTATTAAAGAACATCTAAATAATAGCAAATTAAATTTAAGAAATAACGAGAGAAATTTAATTTACCCTGACTTGAATGCTAAAATCTTTAATTTTTCAAATATAGCTCACCTGATGCTGATGATGAAGATGATGGCGGCGAGGGCGTACTGAAGTAAGCGACGCATGGCGTGGAGTATCGCGCTGGTCTGGCCCTATCAACCTCATGGTCATTCGGCGACTAAACTTCGATTCATTTGAGGAGGTAAGAAGCAAATCTTTCAGCTGAGTCGCCTAAGAAAAGCTATAAGTTGAGGAGCATATTTTCAACTTGAGAAGAAAAAATCGAAACCTCTCAAAGTTACTGAGAGAGAAAATTTGTGTGTCACCATTTCCGTTGAAACAATAATTATATAAGACCGCGCCACTGAAGAAAAAATAGCAAAATAAAATAAAAAGTTGAGATAGAACGTTTTTTGAAGTTCAAGCTTTATTATTGTCATTTAGGCGACACATGACAGTAAACTAGATTCTAGAGAGCTCATATATTGTATGATAAGCTTTCAAAATTCGAGGCATTCCTGGCTGCGCATTCCAACAATGGGAATTCAGATTCCTGGTCCCCAATTCGAATAAAAAAATCCCATTCCCGTAATCATATGAATAATACGAGTATCTAATATAAATACTAATATATTCAGCATGTCTTCCTTACCATTAAAGACCAAAAATCCCCAAGGGAACACGTAACCCAGTTCGTTAAGAGACAACAATCCAAGACCATGCTGCAAACACTACCCTTGACGGCTTCCAAGCTCAACCCACCAGCAATGTTGAGAAATGAAATGAACTTTCCAAGGCTCGAATGCATGTCTAGCTCCTTGCATGGTCTCGTATCGATGCAGCTATCAGCCTATCACTGCACTAGAGTGGTCTTGACCACGCCGAAAATTTTACATGCACAGCGCGTTACGCAAGCATGTCGACCACTGCTCACTTCGATCGCTCTGAATTTCTATATTCTGGCTTCTTGCTCATTTTGCGTCATTAAATTCGACTTGTCGACTCATAAACTTCTACACTTCTTCTTCCAAAAAAAATTGATGCAGCGGTGAAGGTTCAGAGGGTCGATATAGACCAAAAAGTAAGCTTTGCTCGTGTTGGAACTAATTTTACTGATACAAAATAAACTTTAAGAGAGCAACTTATTATCATTATATCGGAAGGTAAAAAGAAAAACCAAATGGGGATTATTACAGCTAACTTTATACAAAAGGAATAGCAACAAACGCACGGACTTCAAGACGATGAACACGATTTCCTCCTAAATGAGGCTTCCTGAATAGTCCCTGCATGGACCGTCCAGAAGATTGATTAGTTTGAGAGTTTCCAGACCCCAAGTGCCTGGTAATTTTAGCCTCGCATCGACCGGACCTTTGTCTCAGCGTGCCAACAATTGCTGAGTCAGCAGATCAAGCGGCCGGTAATCCTAACCTGCACAAACACCTTCACCAGCCTCTGCGTCTCGAGCACGCATTTCAATCCATATCTCGTGTCGTGAAATTATGGCATCGATAGGACCAGGGGCTGATATTGCGTTCAAAGGAGTAATTCATTCAAACCTGAAAATTATGTGTGAACGGCCATTATTTGAAACAGCCGCAAATGGTACAGTTAATTTAAGAATTTTGAGAGTAAGTGTTTTTAATGATGAGATTAGCACAACAGCCACTGATGGGATGTGGTAATTGACCTCATTAGTTCAACCTCCTTGAGCAGATAATTTCTTTGGTTACCTGACGCTTCCTTAATTGGTTCAGCGACTCCCGAAACCAAGACGAAATCACCTGTTGCATGCCTTTCCTTGACGCTGTATATGACATTACGTTGTATAGACCCCAAATATGAAGAATATTTACTTATTAATCGAAAATTATTAGAGTAAAAATAATAGAATTTTTTCATAATTAACTATTTAGATTATTTATCATAGTAAATTATTTCATTCATAATTATAAGGTTCATATTTTTAAGAATGTAGACTCCGTAGTTTTCATGGTGTTATGCACCTATATGGCGTAGGGGCTCGCAACATGTTTGAAAAAAAAAACAGAGAGTATCGAGAGGGCGATAGATAGCACCGAAAGAGAGACGAGAAAGGTAACCAACATTCACGTTGATTTCCACCTATTTACGTTCTCCTGAATATCTGTCATCTGTAAAGGCTTATAGAACGATTATAACGATATGCCGGTGGAATGATAGATCGTGATAATTCGCCGTGCCACGAAACTTAAATGATGACTCCTGCAAAGACGGTGCTAAAGTGTCTTTCGATGTCGTGAATCATTTTTTGCACGAATCCCTCGTGCGGAATTAAAATTGATTTTACCCCAATTAAGACTACACTTCCGGTATAGTAAGAGAAATTGTTGGATATGCCGAGCCGCTTTGCTGGTAATGATTGATCTCCCATCACCCGGAAGAGTTCCGGTTCGTTGTTTCAAATCATTCCGATGTTGAGAGGTGCGGAATAATATTTTAAAATTTAGACGCAATGGGGAAACCGTATATATGTGTGCCCATGAGTTAGTCATTATTTTGTGATTAACGTCAGAGCCACGCGGGAACGCCATATTGACCTCTATGCGTTAAATTGTTCATTTAATGCACTTTTTTGTATTGTTGTATCGTTCTGTGTTCATGGTGATCTTTCCAAAGTCAGCCGGCATTAGGTTTAGCAAGGAAGTGTGGATCTTCAGTGTGATATATTGAATAGACGATTAGCAAATATAATTATTGAGAGTAATTATCCTATCTTTCAATAAAGGTTGATTACTGCTGCCTCACAATACCTTTTTAGTTTCGATCTATTTTTTATGCACTACTTCAACATAACCTGCACCATGACCTTCGGCCATGCATTCAGCCGTGCTGGATATTTGGATTTTCTCGCCAGCGCAATCTACAGTAGACTTTCAATTGTGGCCAGTACATATGGTAGTGGTTACCCACAACAAAGCATTAATCCAAATGGGAGAGAATTTGTTCGTCACTATGCTTTAGAGAAAACCTATATGCAGATGTCGGAGAAGTGCTTGACGAAGTTAGTGAATGTCCATAGCGCAAAATGTACTGCGCGCCGTTAATTAAGGGGAACGTCAGGCGCTTTTTTTTTTCTGGGCTATTTACAGGTGGATCTTTTTGAAACTTGGTACACATATGTAAAACAGAAAAAAATACGGCTTATATTCACGTAAATTTTTTCTGAAAATATGAAAGTAAACGTGAAATTCGCAGAAAACGGCCAAAAAGGGGTACTGTAGAAATCTCCTCCTAGGATTAAACAACCCAAATAATGCTCGATAGAAAAAAAATTGCTCGCACGCGAGTAATTATCTAACCAATACCAATGTCTATCGAATAGCTATGATTTCTGGCTAAACGCCTTGTTTACCTCTCGAAATTAAACATAAACAGCTGGCAGGTCGTATTGTTAATATTCCTATGGAGAGAAAGTCATTTCCCGGTAAATCATACTTACAGATACAACAAATATCAGTCATCAAGCTTATTCGTTTCAGAAGGCAAAGATAATTGCATACATCTGCATTTGGAATAAATTAATAAATTGAACATCTAGTGTCCATAGAGTACTGCACTCGTTTTGGTTCAATTCGAGGCTCTGATCAGATTGGAATTTTGTATTAGAGATAATTTTATCCAAGTATGCGCATAGCACCAAAACCGTCAGCAGGTCTATTATAGGGAGGCTTCAGCTCCCCTGAATAATTGACCGTTTATTTATCAATAATATTATAATTTTTTGACGAAAATTTCAATGAAATATTGCCTGAATTTGAGTTTGTATATTCAATGTCATGTTGTCTGAATTTGAGTTTAAATTATTATTTATTCAACCAGACATTAGTTACATGATTATGATTTTGAATCTTATAGAAGGCACAGTCTTCAGTTATTGAAATCTGGTGACTTACAGCCCCTCTGTCCTTGAAACCTAGTATGACACCTCTGTATAGCATGTAATAATTCTGCGATGTTTTCTCATTGGAAGCGCAGAAGAAGAAGAAGACGGTACCAGCATCATGCATGTTGGAACATCTCATGTTTACCAATCATGATATTCATGAAGCTAAGCGATGCGAGGCGTGTCTCTATCCCTGTTGTTGCTCGCCACAATCGAGGGCTCAGTTCTGATCGCGGGTCTCTAATGACCTTGAAAACCTTATTTTCGAAATTCCGAAATCCAGCAAAATCCTAATTCTCCGGATTGAAGAAATCAATAAGAAAATTGTTGATTTTGGTCTTCAACGAAACGTGTTCTGTCCAACTACACCAATGTAGAGACATATTAATTTCAGAATCACTTACTCTTAAGGGCAAAATAAACTAACTTTGTTAATATATGATTATAACTGGGGGGAAATGTATATTAAATTCAAATTTCGGTGTAACAAAACTGGACAGCTCCAAGTATGAGACAGCACGCTTCACTGCCCATGGTACTAAAATAAAGCATAGAATTAAAAGCAAAGAAAACTCCAAGTAAATTCACCATCTCGATATTGAAAATGTTTCGGAGTTTAGCTCTATCGTCAGTTCGCCAATCTAGAAAATGAAAACAATAATTTTAATTCAAAATCCAAAGTCATACAATAAAATCTAAAATTGACAAATAAAAGACAAATCCGCTTTAAATCGAAAACAAGCCCTTGCGTAACACAGTCATAAGAGACACGAGAATATCAATATCTACGAAAGAAATAGACGCTAGGAAATAAAAATCTAGCGATTCACTACTTCAAGAGGATACGAACTGTAAATAAATTCCAAACAGTAGTAAATTCCTTATTAAGTAGCGTTTTAAACAGACTGATTATATATAAGTAATAGAGCATAGTATTTGGTTTCTCTATATAAATCTAGAAAATTTCTTTCCCATTAGGTTATTTGTTTAATGGTCTTTAGTTATAGGAGTAAATGAATCAGAATGCTATTTTTTAATCCAAATATGGTAACATCGGAAGAGAGACAAATTATTTTTGAATGAAAACGGGCTGAAATTTGTTTCGATCAAATGTATATCAGAATTAAGCATGCATGAAATTTTTATGCTCAGTAGCTGTCTGTCCTCATTTGGCAATTTGAATTCGTGAAATATCCTCTGCACATTCCTCACAAATTTACGGATTTCATTTCAAGTGTGCATAGTGACATCGATTCTTTGTTACTACGTATCATAATAAGAATTGAGGTAAAAAGTCTTGTAACTTTCAAGTTAGCTGATAATCATTCTTATCGCCATAGGGTCACTAGTTAAAACATTGCCCGAGCCTGGGAATGGCGAAAGACGCTGAGGCTCACGTGGCCTGCAGCGGGACGAGCAGCACGAGCTACACCTCACGCCTCGGCCGACCGCGTCTAACTGAAGAAACAGTCGTCTGACGGTCTGACGGTCTGACGGTCCGACACTCTGACCGTCTGAGACTCTCAATCTCACTCGTCTTCGACTCTCGACTCGACGAGATGCGCATGAGACGGTCTCGTATGCGTCCTGCTGATAAGCTTTATGCTGGAGGACGAAGCTATTTGCAGTAAAAACCTATAGCAATTTTTGTAGATAGATTAGAGTATATCGCTGAAGCGGTGGCTCTTGGAAATAGCCTGATATGTATCAACGCAATGCTACTCGGCAAGGAGGGGGGGGTGGTGTTGGTCATCCGGAGTGGGTACAGACAATCTCATCAGCGGTAACACTAGAAAATTGATGCGGGCAAAGTATTTCTAAGATTATCGTTAATTCGATGGCCTATGAAACTAATTGATGGCGTGACGATGAATACACGGTCATGAAAATAGTCTGAGGATTTTTTTACTCCGAATGGCATTCATTGATTCCAGTATTTATTCGCATTCTCGCAGTTTCTGTCATGACAATCCTTAGTTTTATTTCTAAACGGAAAAGATGAACTTTGAATTTACATTCATAAAACCCTTCATGTTGGGCCCGTGTCGGACCAACTCAGAGTCTTTCTGTGATGATCGTAAGCCAACAAGTTTAATGTATCCAGTTAATCGTAAAATTACCCTTTACTTATATTGCAATCCCTTAGTTTGAACAACTGCCAAATATTGGCAGAGTAAAACCGGCCGTTAGCAGCTAAAACGCTGATCTGCAATACAGAGGACTAAAATCATGAAGCGTGAAAGCATTTGTGAAAACTTTGGCACAAGTTGAGATTTCTCTTGCATGAATTAACGCGGAGTGAATATAAAAATTTACGATATCTCGCGACGCACTGCTCATAGAGGAGAGAATGGAAAAAAAGTAATTGGTGGTCATTAGGATTTGGCCTGCGAGATGATCTAACACGACGTGTTGGGATCAAAACAAAAAATTCATTACACGGGGATTCACAAGCAGTTTACTTTCTTCAGCACTTGATCATAATTAAAGATTAGCGCAGTAGTGAAGGTAATGACATAAGATTAGCAAACACTCAAATTGTGACGAAAGCACGGAACCAGACCAAAGTTAAAACTTTTTATAAAGAAATTGTAGCCAATTTGGTATGACCTGCGAAAGAAAGCCGCTAAGCATTGCTATTCTAGCATATAATGGCAGAGCAAAATCCATTTCATGTCGCTCAGTGCCATCTAGCTACCCCACTGATCTCATGTGCTACGGGCAACACAACATTTCTTTTCGTTGCGGGGGATATGAGGTCCTGTTTCACCCCGTGGTCATGACAGCATGTTTATTGACTTGCACATCGCAGTTTATTTGTGCATTTGGCCCTGATTTGCTTCACTGGAAGGCGTCGACGAGGCGTTATTATGTCGACGAGGAGTTATTATGTTGAGGAGGTTATTATGTCGTCGACGAGGAGTTATTATGTCAACCATTGACCACCAACAACACGGCGGACGACTGAATCAGACTCAGCGTGGTGACTAGGTGTTGCTGTGTGGTGACTATAGGTGATGCTGTGTGGTGACTAGGTGATGCTGTGTTGTGACTAGGTGTTGCTGTGTGGTGAATAGGTGATGCTGTGTGGTGACTAGGTTATGCTGTGTGGTGACTAGGTGATGCTGTGTGGTGACTTGGTGTTGGTGTGTGGTGACTAGGTGATGCTGTGTGGTGACTAGGTGATGCTGTGTGGTGACTAGGTGATGTTGTGTGGTGACTAGGAGATGCTGTGTGGTGACTAGGTAAAGCTAGGCGTGACGCTTACCAGCGCCATCACCTTCCTCTGTCACGTCCTCGGCTGCAGTGGACAACTGCACACATTTAACATAAAATAACATAACATAACATAACATAACATAACATAACATAACATAACATAACATAACATAACATAACATAACATAACATAACATAACATAACATCTGTCTCTTATACACATCTAGATGTGTATAAGAGACAGTAACATAACATAACATAACATAACATAACATAACATAACATAACATAACATAAAATAACATAACATAACATAAAATAACATAACATAACATAAAATAACATAACATAACATAACATAACATAAAATAACATAACATAAAATAACATAACATAACATAACATAACATAACATAACATAACATAACATAAAATAACATAGTGATCTCGGCGCTGAAGTGTAGGCCTGATGTGGCCCGTCGCCGATTCTTTCACTTTTCGTGCCTTGTTCACAGAAGATCGAAAATCATGTGATTTGACCGGATCTTATCATGACTGACGATAGTTTGAAATAGCTAATAAACTTCCACCAGGTTCGATATGGTGCTAGGCATTCAAATCTGACATATATTTTTCCATAGCTTTATCTAGTCTATTCTTGAACGCGTTCATACTCGGAGCGCCAACGCATTGCCAACATTTGCCACACAACACAACGCATTGTTTCTCTTTTCGGCAGTAGCAATAACCGCAATGCGTGATTGTTTAATCAGTAAATTTACTGTACGAAATAAATGATGATCTATTATTGATATTTATAATTTTCTGAAATTATTGGCTGACCTGGACAGATGGTTAACAGATAAGTGATAAAAATATCGGAAACTATTGAAGATACTATGAGATGAAGGTAGTACTACTATTTCAACCTAGCCTGCTCCAGGACCATAAACAAATACGGTTACTAATTGAGACCTGAGTTCAAGATCGTTCAGACGAACGATTAAAACGAACAGTTATGATATTACAAGATCAGGATACAACACGGCTTAGCTGTCAGACTGACCACGAAGCTGCGTCCGACGATGCCGTTGTAGCCGTAGAGAACGACGTGCTGGAAGAGCTTGCGCGTAGTGCTCTCGCCAGACACGACTTCCATGTTCCTCAGTTCCACCGTCCCTCTGTAAGACCATACAAAGAAAAATTACACACAAATACAAGAGGAAAATATAGTATAGAGTATAAAAAATATAGTATAGTAAAATAACATTCAACAAGTTGTTGTTTCTCGCGCCGACGGAGAGGCGAGCGTGTGGTCAGGTGCTGGCCGAAGGAAGTAATAGGATGAGGAGGAGATGGGCGAAGGCAAGATGGTTGGTCAACAATTAAACATTGATAGTCATGGGGAAATAAGAGCAGGTAAATAAGTACTGAATTGACTGGAACGGTCTCAGCACTCAGCTTGGAGCACACTCCTATCTTAGATATAGAAGGGGTTAGGGAACTGCAGTGGAAATGAGGAAAGAGATGACTAAAGCTGTATAGTAGAGTAGCATTGATGGATGTGTCTTGGAGGTGGAGCAGAAACGAGGGGAGGGAAAAAATTAAGAGGCTTGCAGACGGTATTAATGAGGTGTGGGTACAGAATGCCCAGGTGGGCAGGGAGGGGATGTCGGTACTTTGGTACGCCTGTCGCTGTATTTGGTCGATTGAAGTCTGTTGGAGGCATCCATTGGCCGGCTTTAAACCGAGAGCAGAAATAGTCGCCTTTCTGCTCTCGGCCTTTCTGGCACATGTCGCCTTTCTGGCGACATGTGCCAGAAAGGAGCTTCGTAGATCAGGATTGGTGAGCGCATAGGTGACAATGATGTACTTTTGTATAATCCTACATAGTTTGTACTCACCAGGGCTTTGGACTTACGCAAGTTACCTACCGCCTTTGCTTCAAAGGCCTTGATGTGAGTGAAAAAAACAAGTAGTGGGTATCCAATGAAGCTTCTGAGATTTCCGGACTTTTATCAAAAGGGATGACCGTTTCGTAAGAATCCAGGCGTGATTAACGAGCGTTAGTGGTGGAAATTGTGACGGACAATTTCTCTGCGGCGTCGAGTCAGAAAAGCCTAAGCTGCACTCTTAAGGGGAGCGTCTGGCCAAAATTTTATCTCGGCTATTTACAGACGGATCACTTTGAAACTTGGTACACATGTGTAAAACCAAAAAATAGACAGCTTTTATTTATGCCAATTTTTCGAATAAATGAAATAAAACGTGAAATTCTTGGAAACCGGTCATAAAAAGGGGTACCTAGGGTACCCCTAGGGTCCTAGGATTCTAGGATTTCTAAGGCCCTAGGAAAATTCTAGGGTCCTAGGATTTTCGAGCTACAACATCAAGACGCATATCATTCGATGAGTAAAGACCATATCTATCGATTGTTCATTCAGTTTTTCGAAATTCTAATTTTTATGGGTGGAGAAGCATTTTTTGTAAATTTTTTCGGAAATTTCTCAATTTTCGCCCCCACTCCCCTCTATTTTCCTACATAGAATTAAAACTTTAACAAAATTTCTAGATCTTTTATTTGCGAATCGAACGATATATTTCTCATCGCTGTAGCTTAAAAACTCTAGGAGGAGATAGGTTTGCAGTGACAATAAGTGTGAATGTTCAGTAGAGCGCGACAAAGTCCCGAGCGCCTCGAAATAGGCATTCAAGGTGGCAAGGATGCAAGACTATACATTACTGGAGCAGTGGAGCTTAAATTCAGTGAAGGATGGTGGGAACGACTGCATGAGCACCCCGTACGACAGCAGCCGGGTATCTAAAGAGCAGCGTGTTCAGCCCGGCTATTTAAGTACTCGGCCGCAAATTTTCCCCATCTTAATTGTGATGAAACTCCACCACCCCTAACCCATTCGCGATCTGTCGTGAACGCATAAATCAACTTACAGAAATGGTTATGGTACCGTTGGATAGGTCAGAATGTAAGCTTTAAGATGAGACTAAAAACCGGAGAAGCCAAATCCAAAATTTTTGGCCAGACGCTCCCCTTAATGGGACAGGTGATTAAATTTCCCTTTGGGGCAAAAAATCTAGGGAAAAAGTATGTCCGTCAAAGTTTATATGTGAATTGTACATGACCGTCGATCACTCATTTATTGGCATCAGAAACACGCAAACATTTTGGCTGGGTAGCAGGACTTCGCTGCGAATAAATTCAATGAATTCAGAGCAATATACGATGTTATTGTGTCTGGAAAATGGTTCTGGTCTTTATTTGAACTTTACTGTTAGCTAATACTTGCCATAGAATTATTGATTAATGTCTTGGATCTGACGTAGGGTTGCATTCACTTAGTACATTACTGTTTATGAAACCGAACAACCGATGAACGGCATTGTCACTGTCAGTGGAATTGAATTGGATTTTTGGACAGTGGACAAGAGAATTGAATTTTTTGCCGGCCAACAATTTTTTTGCCGGATTGTTGTTTGTAACAAACTTACAAATGACATTTACGACCCAGGCTACAATTTTATAAAATTCTTACCTTGAAAGTTGCGAGGGAGAAAATGTTGGCCCAACTCTGCTACAGCTACCTTCAGGGGCAGCGTATCTGTGGAGACTGAGCTGCAGCACATCGGCCTGCAACCCAGATGAAAATTTTAGATGAAATATAATTTGTCTCTAATTTCTGATTATAATTATAATCAGTGACGATCAATGATAATGATAAATGGCAATTATTATTATCATTGTCTGAATTCTGGTGATGGGTGGCAATTAAGACGCAGATCAGAGTTTCCAGATTCGCGCACGATCCACTCGCGGATCGTGAGCGCTGATGCGCAACTCATTCAACCCGACCATCCCGAAGAGGTAAATACGAGATGAGAAGAACCCACAATTAGTAATTTTATGCCAAGAGATACCTGTACACGAGTATAATACTAGCCGTTTATAGTAGCGGCTAATATTATCCGCATCTAGTTTTAGGCTAGTTTTAGCTAACGGTGTATTTTTATTTTATAACACGACAGTGCGTCGTCAAATTAAGCAGTCTAGAGAAGTCTGCGCTCGATGAAAGAATATGGAATGTGACAATGATAGTGAGTTTTAGGAAGCCTTTGATGAAGCAGTTGGTAATATTGTTGTTACTCCAGCTGTGAAAGTGAAAAACATTGTCAATCAATATAGAATATGGGTTCAAGACTAGGTAGGAAAGAGCGATAACTTGTGAGCATCTTCGACTCTATTTCATAAGTGGACTGAGCATCATCATAGCTACGCATACTACGTAAATGCGGATGATTAAGTATTACAAGCCAGTAGCTGCTTATCAGCACATGAAACTCGGATTATTGTGTTCATGCATGCGCCGCTAATCTCTCCGATAGTTGTGGAAGCTAGCACCGCTATACGAGGCAAGTAGCCCAAAATTACTATCGGTTATTATTATCAAATCTTCTAATGGCTAATTCTAGAAATAGAATTCCAAGTTCAATTGCGAGGACGACCACTAAGCAACGGTTGACTATCCAAACATAAATTTGACCTTTTTTTGCGGACGAATTCTTATATAATATGAGAATGGTTCGAGGTACACCAGTTTGATGGAAAATTACCTCACTATTATAATTAACAAGGAAATTTATTCGCTTTGCTATAAGCTGAAAATAATCAAGGTAACAACAAGTACTCACTGATGAATAGCTTTCATCGGGAGACTTGAGTAGCGTTTCTCACCGCACTGTCGTCAAGCCCCGAGATGCGAACATCTATCGTGACGCCTTCACTCAGGTCTGCGGGCTGGGACAGGCTGATGGTCCCGGTCACGCGTGACTCAGCAGAACTTGTGTCATCGGGTTTCAAATGACACGTTGCCGTGACGAACTGGGGACGAGGCCTCTGATGGCGGCGACGTGGTCCTCCTCGTCGTGAGTTGCGGTGACGATGGCCAACAGGCCGAAGACGGGAGAGAGCGAGAGGGCTGTCGTCATAGGGTGGCTGTTGCGAGGCGTCGTGTTCGGTTCCATCGTTGTCTACTGCTGCCTCCGGGTTTTCTGTGTCATCACTCGCCTGGAAAAAATTTTCCAGAGCACAACCTTTTATCAAAAGTGATAACGAAAAAGTACAATAATAAGTAAAAATTAACGCGGTTAAAAATAATTTCCTGCAAGAAACGCAGCTTTCAGGTTTTAGTGGCGGATTTTTTGGATGCTTTTGGTATAAACATGTTGATTGATATTTTGATCAATATTCAACGTTACGTTAAAATCAAAATTTATGTCAAATTTTCAGTAGCAGGACCACACAGTTTGTGGCCATAAGAAATCTCACAATTTTCTACCTAATGTGGTAAAAAATTTCTTCTACCTATTTCTAAAACAAAATATAAAATGAAGCTCACAATTTCTATGGTGTTGCGATATTCGTCGAAGACCACAGCAGCTTCGCGTTGACTGCAACAAACGAACAAAATGAAATCTACAAAAATTAAGTTATCTTTGCAATAAAACAGAAACTTTATGAGCAAACGGTTTGATTGAACGGCCCAATGATGAGGTTTCATTGAACTTATCTCATGGCTACGAGACATCAATGCTAGCAATGAGATAGAGCACTGGCACACCTGTGAGCAAACGCCTGCTGCTCGTTGTAGGGATGGAATGACTCTCGGTGGGGGAAAGGAAGCAGGCGCTCGTCAGGAGTGTCCGGTGAACTTGACTGCAAAGAAAACAATATTCGGGCAACAAATTTTCTAAAATAACATGTCCACAGATATATTATGCCAGGCTTAAAATATTATTCTCATTCTTAATTCAAATGCCTATTGCAAGGCCTGTGATGCATCAGCTCCTCACCCAGCCAGTACCGGAGTAACCTTACTATTCTCTTATGGCTCCGATTGAGAACCGCGAGCCCTCAGGCAGGCTTGGCTGAATCCCCATGAGATTCTATCACTACGTATAGTCATTACAACTCCGCTCGTAAATAAAATATCAATCAAAATTTTTTTAATGCTTATTCAGCAATTTATTTACATTTTCCCTCCAGTTACAAAATGTATGTAAATATTGTATAACATCAGTTATCATAGAGAAAAATGTTGTACATCGATGTTCATCATACATGCGAGTGATGCCACTTACCTAAATTTTTGAGACATAAGGAAGTAGTACTATTAATTCTCTATTGATCGGTATTAAAGTCATATTTGAATCACCCTCCATTTTGTAAAAATTTTATAACAAAATACTTTTTCATCACTACTGAATCGTACTACTTTGTTCTGAGCATGTTACACGTGTCGTACCGTTCATGCGACGCCTTCCTTCACGCTCATAAATCAGCTCGCGTGAAGTGACATAGGCCACGTCTATCCTTAATTAGGGGTAGAGGGACAGCCTCCTTACCCTCCT
Source organism: Hyalella azteca (assembly GCF_000764305.2). NCBI lineage: Eukaryota > Metazoa > Arthropoda > Malacostraca > Amphipoda > Hyalellidae > Hyalella > Hyalella azteca. The sequence continues at coordinate 52,005 of NW_025942423.1, forward strand.
TACCCCCTTACCCTCCTGGCTGTTGGTGTTAAAGGGCTAGCAAGTTTAAATTGTCGATAGCTGCATGCACTATAGTGTTAAATTGTCAATAGCTGCATGCACTAGAGTGTTAAATTGTTAATAGCTGCATGCACTAGAGTGTTAAATTCTCAATAGCTGAATACACTAGAGTGTTAAATTGTCAATAGCTTCATACACTAGAGTGTTAAATTGTCAATAGCTGAATACACTAGAGTGTTAAATTGTCAATAGCTGCATACACTAGAGTGTTAAATTGTCAATAGCTGCAATCACTAGAGTGTTAAATTGTCAATAGCTGCATACACTAGAGTGTTAAATTGTCAATAGCTGCAAGCACTAGAGTGTTAAATTGTCAATTACTGCATACACTAGAGTGTTTAATTGTCAATAGCTGCATACACTAGAGTGACTAGACTAATCCGTTCTGTGACTATGTTCAGGTGCCAAAAAGTTCGTGAGACACTAAAAAAAATTTACGATGAAGCGAAAAGAAAAAAACTTGATGTGATATATGTGATTTATATGTGAAATTTGATATTAAAATTAATCGAATTTTCGCGTATCTCAGGGCAAAAAATATATACTTGTTTTCGAAGAAAATAAGTTCATCTTTTAGTTAGAAATTTATAGCATCAGTCTGCTTAACCGAAAGTTCAAAACTAATTTGAACGCAAAGAAAACTATACGTAAATTTACCATATCTTCAAGGAATTAATTTAAGATTTGCATATGGTGAATTTATGAATTAAATTCATCGTAGGTGGGGTGAATTTACGTGGCGTTTTCTTTGCCAGTGTAAATCTGCGATATGCTGAATTATGAGTCTTTCTTAAGTGTTATCAGATGGATGACTCGACTTGATTATTGATAACTACGAGCGCGTTCTATTTCTCCTGTCATACTCCATGCAATAAGGGCTTCGCTCGAATCAAACCTTGCCTCAATATTACGGCCATAAGGAACCTGACAGCATTTGTAATATGAGGTTCACGTGCTCAGTATGGGGAAGAAGATTAAGAACAGTTCGCAGTGGCATTTCTGTGGAGCCATTGCTTCCAATTTTTCAAATTAGGATGTTATGATCAAATACCTGCAATTAAATCCTTATTGTTGTAGGCGTAATAATACAGGATCCGCCATATTTATGGCAACGGATGTTTGTTATATAAAATAAATTGGTTTCTACGAGACTTTTCTTTTATAATGAAGCTTAATATCATCTATTAATTCATCTATTTTATTTTGCAGAAGTCTAAGATGTCTAAATTTACTATTACTTATGGCAGTTGATAGAAATGCAATTGTAACCCTTCATGAAAAGGGCGAGAGTAAATCAGTCATTGCAAAAAAGCTCCAAATTCGTCGTGAAACTGAGCGGAAAGTGGTAAAAACATTTAAGGAAACTGGTGAAACATGCAATCGACCTGGTCAAGGAAGGAAACGGAGTGTCCAAACAAAACAATTGGTCAAAAACACAAGGGAGAAGTTGGGGATAAACCCTCGTCGCTCAGCTGCAAAATTGGCTGCAGAAGCAAGAGTCAGTCAGACATCAATGCGTAGAGTCCTCAAAGATGACCTCAAAACCTCCCCTTACAAGATGCAAACAAGGCATGAACTAACAGACCGTCATGAACGATTGAGGCTCGAGAGATGCCAGCACATTCTGGATCTCATTGGGAATGGCACGCTGCCAACTTGGTGTTCAGTGACGAGAAAAAATTTGACATTGAACAAAGCGTTAACCTTCAAAATGACAGAGTTTGGAGTCGGGATGGATCTGTGGCAACCAGAACAGCAACACGACGTCAAAATCCCATGTCCGTGATGGTTTGGGCCGCGGTAACCGCCACTGGGAGGTCCCCATTCGTTTTTGCCCCCTCAGGAGTGAAATTGAACAGTCAGCGATACATTTCGGACATTTTGGAAGCTGTGTTGTTACCTTGGGTCCGTAAACACTTCAACGGCTCACCATGGAGTTTTCAACAAGACTCTGCCCCATCACATGGCTCAAACATGACCCAAAACTGGATTCAGGGTCACATCCCAGCGTTCATTAGCAAAAATAAATGGCCCTCAAAAGCCCTGACTTGAATCTTCTCGACTTATATATGTGGGCTACTTTAAAGAGTAGGGTCTGCAGAAAACTTCACGATTCTTTGGATAATTTGAAGTCTAAATTGACACGAGAATGGGACTTGATCCCTCAAGAAATGCTGTGTGTCTCCTGTGAAGCTTTGCCGCGTAGATTGGAGGCCGTCATTAAAAATAAGGGTGGTCATATTGAATAATATGTCAGAGAATTGTTTAGATAATTCTTGGCTACTAGCTGATCCAATAAAAAAACAATGCACCTGTTTGTTTCATTGAGAAATAACAAAAAAAAACATGCGTTGCCATAAATATGGCGGACCCTGTATTGTAGGGAGTCTTCCATTCACAACAGACGCACCAAAGACAAGCAATTAGAATTTTAAGGCCGTATTTTAAACAGGTTTTAGAACCGTTATGAATATGCGCTAAGTGTAGGGATTCATTGTACGTACCTGGTGGTGCTCGGACGCTGGATGTGTGCCGGGTCGTCCCGATAAGGAACGCTGGATGCTCGTTATCTGTTCTCTGATGTCGCGCAGCTCTGTCCACACGAGCGACAGGTTGGCACGTATGCCGCTCAGAGTTGTGTCGTGCGGATCTATGGAGACGTTATTGCATTCACTACTAGGAATACAACTCAGGTTTAGAATGTTTGCAATGCATCCATCCACAAGTGTATGAGTTTATCAGCGCGTTTGACTATCGGTCATAAATAATCAATAAATGATGGTCAAGCACCTCTAATCCAGTTTTTCGGATTTTGTCATGAATTGTTCTTTGCTTTGTTCTTAGTGTGTCTGTAGCCTTGTAGTCTGACTGGTGACTGCGTCAGAATGCGCTTTCCACCGACGTGTTGAAAGTGAGTGAAACCTGCGCCATCTACATCCATTACGGCTCAATGATGAGCTTAAATGTTCACACTTATTTTACAGCCGTTAAAATAAACCATCATTGGGACGGTATAAGTCTGCATTGTGATTGTTTCAAGCCGTGTGGGAGGCAATAGTTTTGACTTTCGATCATGTACGGTTTTAGAGAGTGTGCATTTATAGCAAACCAGTGTGTTTACATAATATCACTTATAATCAACACAAGTCTGAATAAATGACATAAGTAAGCGGATACTCAGCAACTATAGGTACAGTGAAGATAATCAAAATTAATACATTTAAATCGTGAATAAGTTTCTTGTTATCAAGATTTTCAATTCCGTAGCAGTCATGGCAATATCCGAAAAACTGGATTGGAGGTGCTTGACCATCCTTTATTGATTATTTATGTCCGATAGTCAAACGATGACGAGATTACAAATATCACACTACTTATTTGTGAAGCAAACCACCCGTATTCACTGTATACGCACAATGAATTAAAAGCATATTAAATTATCTGGTCGGCAATAAAATTAACATTAGGGACCCTGATGATCAGGGTATTATCACTATTATGCCACTTACATTCATTTGTCCCAGTGTTCAAAGAAGGGAAACGGCAGGAATGCTACTTGTATTGTTAAGTTTAATCTTTTTTAATTAAGACGGTTATAGCGGTGGTTGGCTCACAGACGGTTCATTTGTGTTTCTTACTCGCTCCTAACCGGCGTGATGTGGTTATGAATTTTCATTGGGATTTTTCTGTTTGTCGAAGATTGTTGCGATGATTAACAGAATTCAGATGACAATTTCTTCAATGTAGATAATTCAAAATATTGAACGGTTCCTACGTAAGCAACGTCCGTCTGAGAAGGCAACGTGTAAAACTTTCTGAATCGAATTAAAGGTGGTCCCGTATTATTTATTTAACTCATGCAAAGATAAAATGGTGTTTTTAAAGATGCCCCATGGAGCCTTGGCTGTCTTGTGGCCCTGATACTCCTAGTGGGTCAAGGCAAGACATTGGCATGCAGACAGCAGCCAACTACCTCGCTGACAACGCACCTAGAATTCGTCTTATCATGCAGACTGCAGTCCTCTTACTCGCAGATGAGAATTTTCTTATGTTGTCATACGGACTCAGTTATCATGCAGACTGCTATGCAGTCCACCTCTCCAAATAAATGAAATTAATTATATCATGAGACTTCCTCATAAAGACGGTAAACCTCGTTTATACAGGGTGTAGGAAACTTCCGCATATGTTTTATCCTTCTTTAAACACTGTCCGGCAGACTGTAAGCAGCCTTATAACTGATAAGGCGATTAATTCAGATGAATTTCTTTTCTGGAAGAACCATTCTCCTGAATTCAATCTCTTATCTCTTTCTGTAGAGTGCAATATCTACTGAGAAAACTGTCCCTCAGTTTCTTCGCGTATCATTAATAGACATCACTCTAACTGGCGGTGCTCAGTCATGTCTCAACTTCATCTTATATGAAGACAAACGTCGAAACTTGGCCGGGATGGCAAGAGCATTCGTGATCAAACCAAGGTGGGTGGGGGGTTCGTGCTCGGCAATTCTGACGACAATAGTAAAACACACGACTAATTGAAGGCTGAATTCTCACGGCATCCGTCTCTGGCGTTCATCGAAAATCTACAATAGCCGGGAACTTAGAGTCAATGTCTGTAAACGACAGAATTAGTTTATGCTTTAAATCCGGATATATATTAGCTGACGTATTTTAATTGCAAATCTTATTTTGTTGCCAAGACACGGAAGATTTGCCTGGGCTAGGTTTCTTAATTTTGTTGTAAATATGTTTTAGTTTATATTAAGTTGTCGTATGTCTACTCAAATTGACTTGGAGAGGTCTAGCTTTTGCATCGTCACGGAAACAATTTAATTTTTTCATAACGAATACAATAATTTTTGCCCTCGTGTTGAATACGATAAATCACACTCGAGCGGTTTTTATTCTATATATGACCTTAATTAAATACTCTTCCGATCCAATGTGTCGAAAACTCTAGCGGACGAATTACAATGAGCCAAAATAAATTGAAGCGAATGAATTGCATTGAGCCACAGCGAATTGCAGCAGTCGAATTTCAGTGAGCCACAAGAAATTTAAGCTTACGGATTGCAGTGAGGCATAAGAAACTGACGATGCCGAATTGCAGTGGGCCATAGGGAATTAAAAAATACAGAAAAAGACAACGACTCAATCATGGCGTTTTTGCGTCGGTAAAACTAAAATTCGCTAAAATTTTCAGCTCATGCTGAACTCAGTCCGAAAATGCGTTATGTTTAACTGCTGTCAGCTTACTATCTGGAAATGGGTCGGAACGAAGCCTCTTTTTTTCTGACAATGCATTGCTGCTTTCATGAGAAAAATTTCCTTTGTCAAATACTTTGCCTGTAACAATCAGATAGTGATGAATTTGTCTGCAACTCAAATAATGGGAGGGTATGGTGTACAGCAGGCCTCCAGCAGACTTCATGAGAAAACTGGATAAATTAATCATATGTTGACGCCTGTATTCACGATATGCAGTCATTCTAGGGATTTTGAATTCTGCTCGATTGAGTAGAATTCATTCTCAATTGGATTTTGAATTCTGCTCAAGTTGACTTACTTTTCAGATTGTCAGGTATGCACTCAAAACAAACCTAGAAACTGAGAGAAAGAAATCTTACCGTAAGAACTGCATATGAAAGAAAGCGTACCGTGAGTGATGGATGATGATGCAGGTAGCACGTAGAGGGTGATGTTCCGGTGTTGGGGCGGTATGGAGGTTACGCTACAGGTGTATTCGCCGGCGTCCGACTCCTGCGCGTTTTTGATGACGAGCCTCCACATATCGCCGTCGTGCGATACGGCCATCCGAGGCCTGGCATCCACCAACATCGTATCCACGGATAATATCATGCCACTTGTTGCCCAAGTGACGCTGTGGGTGCCCAAATGAGGCACTCTACATGGCAGATAAACAGTGTCTCCTTCATGTGCTCGGATTTCCCTAGGAGAGTCTGTGGCAATCCCTGCAGTGATAGCGCCCAGCTCAATGAGCCGTTGTTCTCTCTCACTGCGCTTCAGCGACTCGAATTTATTCGCAGAACGTGGCAGACGCAGTTTACTCTCGTGCAACTTATATTTAGCGGGGAAACTGTTTCGAAGTTGGAACGAGTGAACGTGGAGGAGGACAGCGCAGCAGAATATTATTAAGGGATGCCGAATGTGAAGCATGTTGAAAGGAGCAACGTTAGCAACAGACTGAAGCTGCAGTGAAAGTGTCTCGTCGGTGCCGACAAAACTTCGATATAAATAATGCAGCCAGCACGATCTCGTTGGTACTCCGAACATGTAACAGCATACATGCCAGTGGTAAAAAAAGTTTATTAGGTTTCACAACTTATGTTCGATCATGGCCAAGTGCGACATTAAATTAAAAGAAGCTGGCGGTGTATGTGTGTCGTCAAGCAGAGATACCTTCTAGGCAAACTGACGCAACGTAGGATCCTGAAGGACTTGATCTTGAAGTCTACTCCGAGAGAAAACATTTACCAAAGAAAAATATGTACGTTTAAATCACCACCATGTATTAGAGCTGATCGACTGACCCAATAGTCAAAGGTCAAATATTATATATATATATAAGTAAGCAGGAAAATGGACACGACTTATTATAATGGATGTACGAACGTGTTTTCCACAGATAAACTTTTCTGCACCAGCCGTCGGCGTGGAGTTGTTGATGCTATTCAATTCCACGAATTCTATCCCGCGTGAACTCATGATGGAAGGTAAAAATGACTGAATGACATTATAATAGTACCTACTGCTTTAGAGGGCTGGGTATTTGTGCAACATCTAGAACGTCAAGTGAATATTACGTCTCAATTATAGATGATCTAATCTTATAATATATTATAAGAATATAATGAGACGCCAGATTGACACCCACCACAGCTGAAGATTTGTATTTATACGAATTTCAAGATTTCCACTAATTTGAATTAATACAAATTGAACGAAACCAACAAATTGAAGAAAAGCGATGTTTCACGTGAGAACTAAACAGCTTCCAACCGGGCTTTCGATGACCGTGATTTCACGCTTACTTCACCGCATTGCGTTACGATGAAGGGTTGTACGGACCTATACTCTCTATTTTTGTTTGGTGAAATTCAGTGTGCAGCGATAGAGCAGAAGAAATTTTCACACAAAATATTGTAAATACAGTATGCGCTCATTTATTATTCGCGTCAAAATCTTATCGCTCGAGCTTACTAGCTGTGGTGCAGAACGAGAATATATATGTCGTGTCGAAATCGTGGAATTGTCGATTTTATGGAATCGGCTGCAGCCAGTTTGACGAATCTATAGAATCAGCATTCCTATACTATAGGAATCTGTGTTTAGGTCAGTTAGCCAAGTTCTTTCTTCAATTTGTAAATATAAAAGAACTTGACCGAACTTACCCTAACGCCCGATTTTCTGAATCGGCAACAAAATGCTGATTCTATAGATTCGGTAAACTGGCTACCGATTCCATAGAATCGTCAATTCTGCGATTCCGACACGACATATAAACTTATATTTATACGCTCGAGATTGAGTCGAAGTTGAATGTTCGATAATTAATAAGGCTTGAATTAAAACTGAGCTTCACAAATGAAAAAAAAATTAACTAGAACACCAATGAGAATTTTCCACCTAACATTTTCATCCATTTCAGTTATTTTTCTTTGTGGAAATTATGCAAATCTGCCATTAAACATGTATATATCAAAGTGTTCTCAGAGGAACAGGGTAGTTAATGACCTTAACAGTAATTTCTTATCCCGCGAGCTGACGATATAAGCAAGCAAACGTTAAGCCGCAACGATAGGGAAAGACAAGTTGTTGAATGTATAATTGAGGTTGATTTCATCACTGTTAATTTCAAGTAAACGAAAGGATTTCTAATTACTCAGATTTTTGACACCACGTGTTGGTTATGTGAAGCATGATTCTTATAAGAAGAACCTGAGAACTGCCTTCTCGTTAAAATTACCGAAATATTTGATGCTATCACGATTCTGGTGTGCTTGCAAGCAAGCGAAATTGAAGGGGATTGAGAGTGAATATTGGAATGAGGAAAGACTGAACAATAAAACACCACTAAACTGTCATGGGTTGTAGGACGGTATCAATTGAAGTCTATGTACCGAAGTCTACAGCTGGTATATATAATAGTACATAAACTGATTGGCTTGATAATACATTTTGAATGGTTCTTGAGGAACTTATGACCCACAAGACTGGTCTAGTTGCAGGAAGAGACTGCAAGCAAACGACTTCAAGTTTTGGCAGTTGGTATTCGCTTTTTATCTGTTATATGTAAATTTATGAAAGTTTGTTTTATTGTGTGTTTGCTTGTGTGTTTGAAGCCTTGTACTTACTGTTATTATAAAGAAACTGTTTTAGCGCGTATTCAACAAACCAGTATTGTGACGCGTGATACCGGGATCTAGAATTCTTTTCCAGATTAGGAATAGAATGCATTGCAAACTGGGAACAAGTGGGTTGGAAGAAAAATTGAAATTTGATTAATTATTTGGTTTATTTCAATTCCTTAAAAGAACAAACGTTTGTGCAGTTCAAAACAGACTTCGAATGGAGGTTTTGCACGTTAAATGTGTGATCAAAAGAGTATTGTTTAAATGAGCATTAAAATAGTTTGAAAGTTACCGAAAGGATTCGTATTAGCGCGATCTTCACAGATCTCATTGTACATAGTATTTTGCTGTTAATTTGAATTTTATCCAAAAATTACATGTTCAAATTCCTTAACTTCTTAGATGTACGGATCGAAGTTGGGCGCAGCGGCTGAGTTTTAACGGGTTTTTCTTTAATTAACATTCATCGATTTCATTATAATCAGGGTTGACAAAATGCGGAATGATGGTTTACGGGATCAAGGGATTCAAGTTGGAACGATTCGCGTTAGTAAAATTCAGGTAGGCAGTATTCGGAATATTCGAAATTTTTAAAATGAATGCCGGGAGCAACGATGTTGAACGACGATATTTGAGATGAAAGGATTCGTATAAGTGGATTTGTAGTTCCTGAATTCACGATAACGGCATTTTACCAAGGATTTAACATCCCCGGCAACCCGGTAATAATTCGCTAATAAGATTACATAAGACATATCGTGCTCTGAGGGCCTGTACCGATATCTTACCAGTAGCTAAATCTCGACAATATTGTCGAAGTTTCAATTTTCTTCAAGCTGTTTAGGAGTTATGCATGAATGCAATACACATGAATTCTTTGGGGGTTCGGAATGTCGACATTGCTTTTGGAGGTTCATAATTTGTCGATACCGGTAAGTAAAAATTTTCACACGAGCACTCTTCGCTTAAAATATTTTCCCAGCATATTCGTTATGAATCTGAAATGCAATTATTGATAATGATTATCACTAGTAGAAGCAGATCTATTCGTCACATTCAGTTGTGACGGTTTAGTTGGCGCAGTGTAGACCAGGGCTGAACTTCTCGCAAAAGAGGGCGGTCTGGCTTAGAGTGCGCATGAATTTCGTTATCGGCAGTTCGTCTGACATCGGTGATGAGGGGTGACGTTAGTGCTAACATCACAGAGGGAGGTGTACGATGCCCTTGGTAACAGCCGCCCTCTACTACAGGGCAAGCAACAAGCAGCAATTCAAGCCATCGTGCCCCACTGTCCTCGAGCCTCAGTGCTGCTTGAGCCATCGGCGCAAGTAAGTTCTGCCGTCTAAGCACTCCGGGATAAACGAACCGGGCAGCTCGGAATCTTTCAGAAATCGTGGCCCGTGATTAATTTCAAACAAATCAGCTACTCGTAATTTTCTCGTACAAAGTATAACGATTGGCGCACGAAATCTGTAGCAAATGTTAGCAGAACAGTCATTGCAGTACTCGTTCCTAAACTAAAGTAGTTGTAAGGCTTCATGGGCAAACGTATAATATAAGTTTCAAGCAGCCCTTGCTTGTGTTGAAATTTAATGTTAACAAAATTGAAGGTAAGATAAGATGTCATTATTTACTGTGGTTGAGGCTCCATCAATGCAAACACTGTCTGAGACGGTGGCTTGCTTCAACCCTGGCGCTTTAAATCCTTCAACCGTCGAGGTAGTCTTCTAAAGCTTACAGAAATCTTTCTCTTTTAGGCGTGTTAAGCACATTGTTCACCGTGATATTAGGAGACCAGATCCCCACACTGTCTGCTGATTGTTGTGATGCTGTAAATTGGTTTCTTCAGTACACGACCGTTTTAGGTAAGAAACTGAAACTGACCGGAAACTTGAAACAAATGGCCATCACCCAGTAAAGTGATCGTAATCCTTACAGTTCTGTTAAGTCGAATACTCTTTTAAATTTAGCCTTCTTGTTCGATAAACTTGAGAAAAATATTCAGACATGCAGAAGTCAAATTTTATGTAGAGTAAACCGTGGCTCTCAATGCCTTTCTTAATTTCTAATTGCATACAGTTGTGTTATTCAACAAAAATTGCAACCGTGTTAATTCTTCAAGGTCAAGTTGAGTACCTCGAATTGGCAATGTGAGCAGATGGTTGACTGCTGGTGTGTTCGAGTAAATTGTGCACTTGTCATTCACATACTGAATGTACAATGTGCACACTGTACACTGTACCGTTCAATAGTGTCGTGCTATCTTCCTCAAAAATGGTGATGGAACAACGCTTCGTGAGTTAAAAGCTCAGGCGGACGGGCACGAGTTTGTTTCGACGGCTTTCTGTTGCTTGGCTGGCTATTTACAGGAACGAAAATCATGCTTATGGCTTCCAGCTCAGAGCCTCATTAACTGTTGTTTATTTTTGCACTGTGAACATGAAACAATTGTGAAGTAAAACGCTATCCGTATGAAACTGAATTTACCGCTAAAAAAGTAAAAGCAAAATGTCTGCTATATTGACCAAAGTTTTGTGCGATAACCTCCTCACATCAGGATTTATGCGTTCTCAGTTCAACGGATTTTTAATCTTCAAATTATGATTAACAACAACAACATTAAAAATCAAAACAAATATCAATAAAGATGTCCTCCCACCCTGAATTCTAACTATGGAAGAAGAAACAAGGCAGTTGTTGAAGTGACGATCCTATATAAGCGTCTCATACCGACCTGGTCAAGTAGGCGCCTATATGTACTGTATATTTGAGTACAACGATTCAATTTCTTATGATCGCCATACCATATAATATTTACTTCTTCATTCGAATACGAATTTATCATTGCTACTATGAAGTTTTATTAGCTAATCTCTAATTTTCTTAATTTGTTTTGAAATTATTTTGCTCTTAATTACTCAGCAAATAGTTTTGCCTCGAATGACGTTTCGTTACGTGGCATATTGCATACGACAGTTAGTCAATTAGTGGAAGTCGAAAACAAAAGTCTATAGTGTACACTGTCCTATGTGTAAAGCTTCTGAATTTCCGATCAAGAATCACCCGTGTCTTGTTTCTATCCTCTAAGAGACGCGGACTACCAAAACTTTGCGATTACAAACGGCTTTTGTGTTGTGGTTGCCACGTGCATGTGAACTGCGGCAGTGTGTGGGCCTCGATAAATTCACAGCATGACTTTCTTGCTGACAAAGACGACTTACTTTTAGCGACACAGACGACTTGCCAACTCGACGACTTTCTTTTCGTGAGCTTAATTTAATTCAATCTATAAATTGAGTAACATGGTAAATTGAGTTAGTGGGCGCCATGCAGCATGTGCCCTTAGCACGGATATTTGTCGACTGGCAGAAAACAAATCAGAGTTTGCTTGTAATTAAGATCTTATTAGAAGCATATAATACACGTATTGGTCTTTTAATTCTATCTAATTATTGTAGATTTGTTAAAAGATTCTTGTGTTTATTTTGAGTCCATTTGTAAATATTGATTCATGTAATATCTCAGATCTCATAAATTTCATTATAAACCAATTAATTATTCTAACGCGCGAATTTCCATACAGCGTTTTCATCATCTAATTTAGATAAGCTCTTGTGTATATTGAGAGTGAGAAATTTATAAAGAAGAGCGGCAGAGAAGGGCAAGAAAGACACGATGCTATTGATGTTGTTTGCTGTGATGCTGGTGGGGCTCAGCGCACCAGTATCTGCTACATCAGACGAGGGTGAGCGTGAGATGCTGTCTCCGTCTGTCATCTTATCTTAACAAAATACCTTGTGCTCTGAACTGAAGGTAAAGCAATTAGAACTCGTCTGATGGTGCCTTGTCACTTCTTTCAATATATTTTAGATTTCAAAATAGATTTAGCTTAAGTCTTTTTTCTGATTCAATTAAAGTGTAATAATTTACTTTAATGATTCTGAAGTACAGCTGGAGTGATCATTATTAGAAGTGTAAATGACATTGGATACAAACTTATGACATTACTATTCTATTGATTTTCTTCTTAATTGTGAATACGTTAGAAATTGAAGTAGAATGGAGCTTGTAAACCGCTAAGGAGTGGATGATTCGAATAAAAAAAACGTGGAATGAATTAATTAGCAATCACTGCTTGATTTTATTTTACTGAAACCCTTTCACAAAGGCATTTTAACTGGTCTTTATGTTTCAAACCAAAAATCGTGTACACGGATATAAAAACAAATTACGATGGGGAAAATACGTCTGCGTGCACTCCAAGCAATGAGCGTACAGAAGGAAAAAATATTCATTTTAATATACTCGTAAACGGTTTCATCAGAAACACGATAAATTTCATGTAATTTTCTTCGAAACAAAATACTTTGTACGTGTAAAGCTACGTGACTAACGAGCTCGCGGTCCACGTAGCGCTGTCGGAGCTGGACGAGCTGCACCAGAACGTGTCGGCGCTGTGGGCGGAGGTGGCCGCCCTGCGGGAGGAGGTCGCCAACCACCACCACGGGGGACACCTCGAGCCTGACCACGACAGGGTGAGTCCAATGAGGTTCGCTGCATGGCCAGCGTAGTGACTAGAGCACTAAACTATCCATCGGGACGAGCGGCTACCTTGCCAATCTTGACACCACAATTGCCAAAATCTGCTCAGTGGAAAATCCTCATGGGTAGTTTCTACCCTGCAAATCATAGTTCTGACCAGTATTATATGGTTTATAGTGATAGCTTCCTAACAGAAAGACTTAAAGCTCATAAAGCTATCATTGTTGGATGCTCGAGATTGTACAAGGCTAGGGTTTATGCTCACCTTGGAAGAGTTTATATTAATGATGCTGAACGTTTCTTAGTGGGATTTTTGTTCGATGCGTGAATTTAAGAGTTGGCAGCCTGGCGGAAATAATATTTACGATGGCTCAAAGGCTTCTGGATGATTAAGAGACTGCTTGTTTTAATGCAAAATTATTGGTACAGGAACTTCTCTCTCACTTCTCTCAGGCTTTTATCAAACAATTGATCGGTGATGTTGACTTGAACGCTGAAGCATTGATTATACTCACAAATGAAATTTTTCAAACCCATGGAGAATTAATTGATTATCAGGCCAAATAATATAGCAGACATCAATATTTCATTCCAACGATAGAAATGATAATACTTGCTATATTTTTCAACGACAATCTTTTGCCTAATAACCATATCAGATTGATGATTAAGTTCAATTACCAAACAAAATGATCACAAACTTTAATTGAAGCTAAATAGTGACGTGGTTCCTCCATTCTTTATAATTCACAATGCTTCAGCGTTGACGACGTAGTGCGACGATACATTTTTAAGCCAAAGTGTGCGTCGTAGTCCCATCCTCTATATGCAGGCATCGGTTATCATGGGTTCTGCGCTCTGTTCTGGCTGCAGTTTCTGGCTCAGTTCTGACGAGGTTCGCTTGGGGATCATTGTCATTGAGTGGAATTTCTTACAAATTCGTTTTATTGAGTGGAATTTCTAATAGATTCATTTTATTGAGTGAAATTTCTACAGATTCGCATTCGGCATCATTTTGGCCCATTCAAACACTCTTAACCACAAAACATCGCATTAGACACCATATAGCCCTTTTAAATACTTTTATTGCATTCTATTCGGTACCGTATAGCCCGTCCCCAGTTAAAATTTTGAGCCGAGACCGGCGCCGGGTTTAGCCGGGCTGGTCGCGCTTTAGCAGGATGGAGCCGTGAAACAATAACCGGCCATCTATCCCTAAAACTGCACTGCGCCATGGCTGATATAGAGACAAAATTCTAGCAGCTAGGCAGGTACTCAGAAGCTAATTAGCGCTGATACGCGGCTGGCGATATCGTCTCTAAAGCGGACATTTCTGCTCTATCGCTGCTCTGTCGCGTCTCAACGCCGGCTCTGCAGCCGGCGACGGCCTGCTCTATTCCCTGCCCTAAATTTTAACTGGGTCAGAAAATATGTATGTACCTCAAATTCGACACCATATAGCTCATAAAAAACTTTTATATGCATCAAATTCGGCACCAAATATATTGCCCATTCAAACACTTTTAGTGCATCATAATCAGCACCGTATGGCCCATTTTAACACTTTAATGTGCATTAGATCCGACATCGCCTTCAAATACATTATAACTGGAGTTATCGGGTATAATGAGTACTTGCTCGGCTCCAGCACATTCCCGAAGTATATAGTAGGCTGGCATATGGTTGTGTTGGAGTTGAAGAAAATAGGCCCGTGGCCTGTTGCCGATTTATGAACTTTTTATGGTATGTTAACAGGAGATCTCAAAACTAGCCTTTTGACGAGATCTTCGCAAAATTGACGTACATTCGAATTGCCTACCGGACTTTAACTGGACTTAGGTCCGTAGGGCATATTCAGTCTGAACATAAACCCCTGCATAACATTGTCTAGTATATTCTTGACCGCGTTCGTAGTGGAAGCGTCAACGAATTCGTCAGGGAGGCTGTTCCACATGTCGCTGACGCGGAGCGAGAAGAAGTGTTGTTTCTTCCATTAATAGTTGTGTTTAATAGTTGCGTTTCCATTAATATTCGTCAGGATGCGCATCAATTATATGCCACAAATGAATTCCTGTACTTAAATTGACCTTGAGCATTATGGTGGAGCGTTTTATCACTTAAAAAGTTGAATTTGCTTACATGCAAGAGTTGAACTGCCATGCTCATTGAAAAGGTCCCTGCATTTGTTTTTTTTCAGATTATTTTATTCATGTAAAATACTCTGGTTGAGTCTTTTACTTTTTTTTCGTCTTCAAACCAACCGGTAGAAATTTTGTTCTTTCCTATTACGAAAATAGGAAAAAGCGTATGATCGAGTGTCCAAGTGATATGCGTGTAAAGACGTGCCTAAATCCAGCGCAGTTATTCTTCCATGTTCACTTGTTCAGCTGAAGCGGAACTCGACATTTCAACTCTTGCATGGAGAAAAATTTAGGCTCGAAAACTCTAAGTTATTGCGGTGATTGCAAGTTCTACCATGACCGAGTAGACTGGTAGATTAATTTAATCACGCGACAGTTTTTCCCTTGAAACTATGATGGCTCAATTATATTATCAATTAAAATCTACGTGGTGATCAGATCGTGATGGATGTGGGGGTGATGCAGCACGAGGATCACATCCACCATCAGCACACCGCGGACCAGGTGCAGCGCCACCACCCCTACCACCACCTCCACCACAGCCATGACGCCCTCGCGTTAGTTTCATACTCACTACTCGTTCTGTCTTTATTTAGCCCATGTTCATAACCATTTGATTTAGTCTTAATTTGATCACTTTACTTATTTTAATCTTACCTCAATCAATCTTTATTTAATATTACTTTTTAATCTTACTTTAATGCATCATATACAGGGTGTTTCAGAATTAAGTAACCCTTTTAATTTGTTAATGAATAAAAAACTAAGAACGTTATGAAGTTGAAACTTGTTTTATTTAAAAGAAGAACATTTTTATGGTAATATTGTATCCTAGTTTTTAAATATAATATCTCTTAAAATAAAACAAGTTTCAACTTCATAACGTTCTTAGTTTTTTATTTATTAACAAATTAAAAGGGTTACTTAATTCTGAAACACCCTGTATATGTACATCTTAATAGTGACTTGTGTTCCGTTCGATCACTGCGAAAAAACGCTTTTTTTCCTGCTCTATTGTTTGCATTATTAATAATCGTGGGTTTACAGCTTTAGTCTGCGAAATTATAGAGAACTCACTTAAAAATGGAAGAACTTATGAAATTACTAATGGACATAAATGAAAGAGCTGACATTCATTTCTGCATTATGCTCTCCCTTCTACGCAAATATTTTGGTCGCTGCATGACCTTGCAGAGCAAAGCCAGTCTTACGTTTTGAAAGATTTCCTCGCAACGGTTTTTGCGTTTTTTAGAAGATTTTTCCTTCATTCATGGAAACTCTTGGCAGACACGAATTATCAAATCAAATTTTGCCGTTCTTGGCAGGACGCCACAGGTTACCTCATGGCAGGCTTGGTCATCCTGACTTATCATATTTATCGTTTTTTTTTTTTTTGTATGGTAACGTACCAACCTCACATTCTGCTCACAGTGTTACTTGTATGTGGCGTGTAGCGTTACTTGTATGTGGCGTGTAGCGTTACTTGTATGTGGCGTGTAGCGTTACTTACTCACGTTATTTACGCCTCACGTTATATACGCCTCACGTTATTTACGCCTCACGTTATATACGCCTCACGTTATTTACGCCTCACGTTATATACGTCCCACATCATATGCGCCTCATGTCGCTGTGCAGGCACTTGGACCAGCACCACAACCACACTCCCTCCAGCATCCGCGCGCACCTGGTAAGACCACTAACTAGCTAAGCGTCGTAAGCCCTGAGTACCATAGCTCATGATAATCAATTATCATAAGCAGTTCAATAAAAATTGTTAGTTCTCTTTTTAAAAAAGTTATAATGTGCGTAACAAGACCTTATGTTCTCACTAATAAAAATATTATTTTTTCTATTTCTTTTCAATGTCATCCTGGATGCAATTGGATTTGAAAACGAGACTTTAATTGCTAGTAGCAATATAAGTTATAAGTTAAATGCATGTTTATCCCTCCGTTTACTAACATATGAGAGTTCCTGAAGACACCATGCATGCTCATGCGAGTGTGCATGAGTTTTCTTAAGTTGAAACGTTTCTCTGGGTTATGTGTAAAAACATTTGAACAGTGAAATAACTGGTCCTTCGCTGCAAACCCTGTTTAACTGAGAGAATATTATGAGCCTGGTGCTACAGATCGAACAAAATTTGCAGATTGTAGCTGCATCTCACTAACTCTGTCTAGCACCATCTGGTTGAATAATCTGATTGCTATCTCACGGAACTCATTTTATGACAATTTTAAAGCAACGAGCAATTTGATAAGCGTATCGACATTCCGTTCCTGCTGTTGTTCAGTAAAAAAAGCTTTCTCCCAAAAAACAGATGCATATAGAGCCTGCTTCATATCGTCCAACACTCCAAGAGTCAACAAAATCATTATCTCTCCTGCAGACTTGAAATAATCCGCAAATTGACTAAAACATACATATTTATTTTTAAAATGAACGGAAGTAGTCAACGAACAGAGACGTAAATGCAAGAATGAGTAACCAGTTCGAGTAGCCATGCAATTGGAATATAGGCTCTTTTTATCCATGACTGAAGGTCAAGTTTGAGTTGCCTGCAAGTTAATACAAACATTTGGCGCCTGGCAAAACATTCATTGATTGTCATCGTGTATTTAAGCCTCGCTCGTGCGCAGGACGAGCATGACGAGCACCACTACCATGCGGATACCAGCACCCAGCAGCCACAAGAAAACCATTCCCGTGAACAAGATCATTCCCATGACCACGGAGATCATTCCCATGACCATGGGGATCATTCTCACGACCATGGAGATCATTCCCACAACCATGGGGATCATTCTCACGACCACGGAGATCATTCTCACGACCACGGAGATCATTCTCACGACCACGGAGATCATTCTCACGACCATGGAGATTCCCACGAACAGGGTGACCATTCCCATGACCACGGTGATTCCCACGAACAGGGAGACCATGCCCACAATCACGGTAAACATCCACATAACCATGCAGATCATTCTCACGATCATAAAGATGCTCATGGTCACGATGATCACGCTGGACATCACCACGCTGCAGGAGAGGCGCACGAGCGCTGCGTTCATTGTTCACATCACAGGCACCATAGTCATGCCGACATGCACGTTGAGGTGATCGCTTCTGACCCTAAGCTCTCGTTGGACAATAACGATGGCCACCCCCACCACGATAACCATCACCACAACCACCTGCCCCCCGACCACATTTACCACCCAAGGAACCAAAAGGACGTCATAAAAGCAACCTGCGACCTGCGCCCCAACACAGCGCCAAGTCCGTTCAGTCTTGTCAGGGGCAATATCACCATCACGCAGAAGAAGAACGAAGAGGGGCCTGTCTACTTCGACCTCACCATCCCTGGCTTTCGAATGAACTCCGTAAGTTTTCTGGTAGTTTACGTTTAACAGGATGATTAGTCTAATTTATGTTAATCAGTAACCATAGAAGTTTATGTTAATAAACTTATAATTAATTAATTATAACTAATGTTATATAATATAATGTTATATATAATTATAATTATATAACTAATGTTAATTATAACTAATGTTATAATTTATGTTAATCAGTAACCTGGCTGAGCATAGAAGTAATATAGATAGTAAGTCTATGGGCACAGTTTGCATAAACGGTTTGAATCACAGGATACCGAGCATACACCTATAATCTTACCCTGAGTCTTGGCCATCAAAGTTTCGTTAACGGCCATTTATCAACGAAAAAATCTAACCATTTACCCCGATTGACCGAGCGTTTCCCAATATTTTTTACCACCACCGTCAGTAAAGTTTGTTAACTGTTCAAACTGGTGGTAAAAATATCGGAAACTGTTCATCAACTGTTTGTTTGATATCTGCTGATCAGCAAACTTTTGAAACTTTTCGCTATTAAAAAACGGACTTCACCTAGAGCGAGTGTAACGATGGAAGATTCTTCTTTTGCGATATATAATTGCTTTTAAAATTTTGAAATACTTTCCAGAGCCAGGGTGCTCAAATTTCTTGGTCATCACAGGGCTATGAAGTACTTTATACGTTCCACTACACAGTTCTTGAAACTCAAAGGGCATATATATCGCAAGCAATGTAATCGTGCATTGAGAATATTCTTCGCATTGATGAAAGATAACTCGAATAGAACTAATAAATTTGAATCCGTTCTTAGCAATATCATTAAATGCAAGAGCATCGGATTTGAAATTATTGAAAAAAATTTTATCGACTTAATTTAATATGTGGCCGGCCATCGGTGACTTATTGATGCGCCACCGGCGCCTACGGGTAATTATTGGCGGAAGAAGAGCTTTATGGGTATAGGGTGACCGTTGGCAGGTTATAGGTGTGATATAGGTGGTGCACGCCACCCTAAGTCCACTGTATAAATCATAGTTGCTCCACCTATGGCGCCCCATAGTTGCTCCACCTATGGCCATAAATCATAGTGGCTCCACCGATAGCACCATAAAAACATAGGTACTCCGTTCTAAATTTTTATTTGGGAGCTATTGAAGTTACTATTTAAGAATTTAATTGATTTCAACAGTTTTTTTTTCCTGTATAGCAAGTCAACTCAACAACCTGAACGTAAGTTGTTAGAAAATGCTCTCGCTAAGGGATATAAAAAATTTGAAATCATTTATTTATTTTCCAACGGCCATGGCAATATTGATGAATATCCTGAAAACTTACCTGAAAACGTCAACAAAAATGTGCAACCGAATACTTTGAAAATACTGCTTCTGTACATATCCACGTGACATAGATCCTCAAAAAAAATTTATTCATTTTTGATATTGCTACGGAAAAATTCAAAAGCCTGCTGATAGTTTTCACAACTGTCGAAGACACTATAACTGCTGTTCAATTTACTTATCCCAAAACTATCACATATTACCAAAACAAACTAAAAGAACGAATTCAAATTTATTAGTTCTATTCGAGTTACCTTTCGTCGATATGAAAAATGTTCACAGTGATTACATTGCTTGCTATATGCCCTTTGCAGAGTTTCAAGAACTGTTTAATGGACCTTGTAGCTTTGTGTTCATCAATATGGATGAGCACCTCGGCTCTGGAAAGTATTTCAACAACATGAATCAATTATATATCCCAAAGAAGTATCTTCCATCGTTACACTCGCTCTATAGGTCAAGTCCGGGTTTTTTGGTAGCGAAAAGTTTCAAAACTTTGCTGATAAGTCGTTGATTACTACTACTACTACTACTAGTCCTAGATTCTGGATCAATTGACCGATAAATCCTTGTTTCTAATAGTGCTAATATTGATGGTACTTAATAAATTATTATTAATATTATATACAATGACATTAATCATATATTATCACAATATTATTTATGATTTTGAAAGGCCACTCACTCAATTGTTGCCCCTTCCATCAGATAGGATATGTTGTTAAAGACGTTTGCAAAGTTGCTACTTTATATATTATCACTTCAGGTTAGCGAGGCTGTCTTCGGATTTCACGTTCATGAGCGACCGGTGACGAACGGCGACTGCAGCTCAGCTGGCGGTCACTTCAACCCGCACGACTCGGTGCATGGCGGCCCCACGGACGAAATTCGGTAAAGCCGCTGAGACGCTCGAATTCTAACCAATTCGATTAAACTTCGCTAAAATCCGTTTCTGAGAAAGCCGGGAGCTTGATACATTTCTCTCTAGCAGGATATTCCTTTCCGTTCTAGACTAGACTCATTTTCAAAGAGTTTGTTCAACGAATTTCAGAAGTAAAATGTCAAAACATATTCGACTTTATCGCGGGCAGTCACGTCGGGGACCTAGGCAACGTGGTAATTCCTGAGGGAGGCTTGGACGGTTACCTCATCGTGGATCATAGCGTCGCCTTCTCTGGTGAAGATAGCATCGTCGGCAAGAGCATCGTGGTGAGCCTTAAGATAGAGCTGCCGTCAGGTGCTTTGAACAATGTTATCTATGTAAAATATGAACATGTGCTCACGAATATTGTGACATCGAGCAGTTGCTTAATCTAGATGAGTAAAACATTTCAACGTTTTCGGTGAATTCTGATCATGGTCAATATTCCTAAAATTGCTGGGGATTTGTTAATTGCAGTCGTATCATGAGAAGATTGTGTCATGATCATCTCCCAGATTATACTATTTGCGTTGCTCTCTCGCAGATGCACGCAGATACAGACGACCTGGGCAGAGGTGGAGACAAAGGTAGCCAAGCGACAGGTAACGCTGGAGCACGTATCTCCTGCTGCACCATCCACCTGGTGCCCGAGCCACGCTTCAGATTTGGATGAAAATCTCAACCAGAACTCCTACAGCTCCCCACTGACAGGCAATCCCCACCCTCAAATTATTTAACAGACATCACAATAAAAAACACGATTTTTGTCGGGATCTCTGGATATTAAAAAAATATTAAATACTTGAGAATTTTTCATGAAAAATGGAAGAGGTTTCTAAAAACAAATTTAGTACTGAACTTAATGTGTCGGAGAGTTATGACTTATCAGGAAGAACGAGCACCTGACATCCATGTCACAGGGATCGCTCCTTCAGTTTCGTGTCGTCACTGAAACCGGAGCGAAATTTTACGAAAAAAACGTGTCACGGGAAAAATGTTGAAGCAGGTCTCTTAAATAAAGTTTCTTGATGTCAACTTGATGTTTAAAAATCTAAATCTGGCCTTCAAAAAAGCTGTATCGAATAAGATGTGTGTGAATTAATAAATTAATGTGTATGAATGATAATAAAACCATTTGAACAAAAACAAAACAAAAATTATCATCCAATCCTTGTGCACAACACCCTGGAGTTTTTTCCATAGGATCCAAACAATATTGTGTGCGAAATACAAAGATGTTCTGTGTTAACTCTTTTGTAAAAGCTTGTTTGTCATGGGTCTACAGAGTGATCAGTATTTATTGTACTTGACGATTTTATTGACAATTTTTAGCTAAGCAAAATATTTGTGGAAAACGGTGAAGTGTAATTTTAAAATCAATAGAATATTACTATGACTTGAAATCAATGGGAAGCTGTAGACGCTTGGGAAAGCACCTGTCAGGGGCCGTACTTTCAAAACATCGCTAAGCGTTCGACCTTCAAAACATTTTGCGCAAAGTTACGTATAATTTGCACGTAACCATGTGACAATTCAGAGGTGGCGTAAGTCGAGTTACGCATAACTTTTGAGTGAGTGAACTCAGTGAAGTAATTGGGAATCATTTAGTTAAGTATCTAGACTCTAGTATCTTACTTGTCTAGACTCAAGTATCATTGTATGGTAAATCATCTAATTTTTACTTTGAGAAATATCATTTTTTATATCTAAAGAATTATATTAGTCATCCATCTAATAATTTTTTTAGTGCACGTCCACAGAAAACGAGTCTAATTGGTGAAGCTGAACAATGAGTTCACAAAAATTTTACTCACGTTGTTCATTATATCCTATTAATCATTTAATACTTGTTTTGCTATCTTGAAACGGCTTTGGTCATTGATTTTTTAGAGTAGATGCGTCTAGGATTCTTAGAAAAATAAAAAATATCTAAGTTATTGAGCACAGAATATGACTCAACGTAAATAAAGAATGGAAGAGTTTGCAGTACTTCGTTTGGGTTCTCCATATCAGCTTAGGCACATCCATATGAGATTGATCACGCTCTCCCAGATAATACTTTATTACAGTAGCAGCAATCAGTATGTGCAAATAAGATATCGATAATGAGGAGACTTCCGACGATGAGAGCGTAACGTCAACAACCCTTAATACCAAAAATAACTCGTCCCTATAGTAAGTTCCGGTTCGCAATACAGTTCCTACCGTAATGTCGGGAGACCCCTTATTTTGTCATAACAAATTCCTCACAGAGTTTTTTATCGGCTGATACGCACCGTGGCGTGATTATTTTGTGCTAGTGCGCGGTTAGCGTACGAAAGTCGTGCGTACGAAAGTTTTGAAGGTGCCAAAAGTCGGTGTGCGTACGCCAGACATATTTTCTTGTGATCAAGTTCAAGAAGTTACGTCCACATAGAAATGCTGTGAAAGTACCTGCCCTGGGTCACAAATCACATGCCGATGCATTCAAATTGTGAGTTCTTCCGCTAGATTTTCTGGCATCAAGTAGCTCAGCAGTTGCTATTCTCTCATCACATATTTCAAGGATGATTATATTTTCAATTATAGGAGCATACAGATTCATCATAAAGTTTCAGAGATGCTGTTACATTGGACAAGTTGAAAAATATAAAATTTACGCGATTTGAAACGATGAATTATTGAAACCAACGAGCACGTTCGAGCAAGAATAAATGATGAGAAAACCAAGCATCGACCACTCAATTAAATGAATTCATTTTACAATC
Source organism: Hyalella azteca (assembly GCF_000764305.2). Taxonomy (NCBI): domain Eukaryota; kingdom Metazoa; phylum Arthropoda; class Malacostraca; order Amphipoda; family Hyalellidae; genus Hyalella; species Hyalella azteca. Next base: position 75,493 of record NW_025942423.1, read on the forward strand.
AATCATTACTTGCTTTAAAAAATTCATTGTCGTGCGATGGTTTTTTTCATATGAGCCAGAATGACACAACACATATCGACGATTGCATATACGAAGCTGGATGTGGTACGTCACGTCATCTTGATGAAGTTCAGAATCACTATGTACTAAATTCTCTCTCAATGATTCAAAAAGGTTTAATTCACTATTAACAGCCTATGATTATAATAAATACTTATCCAAGAAGCAAAAATATAAGACCGGTTCATATAATGATGATATAAGACCGGTTGATGATAATATAAGACCGGTTTGATAATGATATAAGACCGGTTCATATGATGGATGGTTAGCATGCATTTCGGCAGGACCCACTTTGGTTTGAAGACCTTCATCAATCGATCAAGCAGGATCCGTAGATACGAATCCTAGATCACAAAGTGTTCTAGAGAACAAATTATTCTCAGTTTGATTTAAATTGGAGAAGTAACTAGTTGGTCGAGAGTTAAGAGACAAGATTTCTATGAAAGTTTGTCTTCCTTGATGTGAACTCTTACCATGAGCACTAGGGGGACTCATCTGATGATGAAGTGAAGCATTTTCGTGGCAAACATCGCCCCCTACCACTATTCCTACCCATATGCATGCATGCTGCTGGGTAAAGTAGCCTATGAGGTTGAATGTTTACATTTATAGCACCATAAGTCCGTAACCACAGCTCAAGTCAGTATAGTCTTCACTGAGGGTACTCCCCATCATGGCCCCACCTCTACACTTACTCCGACTCTACACCCTAATAAATTTCGCCTGACCTAACTTCACGCGCTGCAGCAAGGTGGAGGTTCGGACAAGGGTAAAGGCCATGCTGAAGCGTAGCCTACATGAAGAACATATTAACTTCAACAGTGGCTGAAGATTTCTGGCGCTTTGGCTTAAAGACGCGCGAAACTGGTGTGGCTCATGGTTAACTATATAAGGTTGATCCACGAGGATTTCCGTCATTCAGTTCAGTTTTCTTGTTACGTCACTAAAATCGGGAAACGTAAACAATCCCGTCATTCCCGTGACGGATTGGTTGACTGGTTTAATCGCATTTAGGTGAATGGTTAATGCCCGTGACGTCACAGGTGAACAACAAACTACATACATAGGCAAAATGAGCTTCTCATCGGTCAACCTTATTGAGCTTGCGGTGTTGTCAATTTTCTCATCAAACTGCCAATTGTGTGAAACTGTCAATTCTATCATCAAATTGCTTAATTATTTTTTGTTCAGAAAAGTCAACCTTGGACTCTAAAATTTTTAATTTATCTGCAAAGCTAGACTCCAAAAATATCAAACTTAAATCAGTATTAGAAAACTCAACTTGTAAATCTTCTATCAGGGTTGTAATAATTGAATTGAAGGTGCAATGATCATTTCGAAGAGTTTCGATTACAGTTTTCAAAGACTCTAGGGAAATAGTTCAATAATTGGTTCTTCCTCACCATTTTTGCAAGTTGATGAAAGATTCAAATTATTTGCATAGATATTAATACTTGCCATTTTATAAAGAATAATAAATTAAAGAAATTGTAATACCCATTCTTATAAAGTTCTAATAAGATGGAATCAAATCTTTCATACTCCAGTCTTTTTAATATTTCTAAACGTAAACGTCCACAAATTACATCACCCATTTTTTGTATTTTTTAGGCAGATTAAAAAATGTTGCATCTATTCATGTACGTTTTAAACTCGTTAGGACATGTCAAACCATAACTATCAAAGTAATAGCAAGCATCATTTTCCTTATACCAACAAGTCCAATGCGTTCCAGTTCCCTCTTCCACATCAAAGATTCAAAATTCGTCGCTCCGTTTTAAAAGGTGACCTAGGCAGAGTGTCCCTCATGAAAATATCTCTGACCGCAGAAACTTTCAATACTCCTAAATAATGTTTCAAATCATGTAGTGTTAATGCTTTAATGGGTATTATTTTCTTGGTGGTCTCAGAGATTTTTTTCGCTGGAATCAATCTTAAACCAGATCCTTTTTTAGCTTCCATTGCTTCATTATGTCGTTTCGTTTCTGCTATAAGTTTATCATCAGCTTTCATCTTATTGACCGCACTAGCTCTGGCAGAAGCCCCTCCTGCCAGAGACCCAATATCTGCTTTGATTCGTGGAATATTCTGAAATTTATTTTGCAATATTTGATAAGTGATATTCTAATACTTGAAATTTAGGAGTACCAAACTGAAACGTGTTATAGCTTAAATCATTTACCGCGTGAAATTGACTTAGTAAATAATTCACACACATTTGCATCATTAATACGGCTAATATTGATTTGATACAAAATATAACTCACCTAATTCAACATACAGATGCAGTGGAATGAGTTGTTGCACCCTCAACACGAAGTTAAATGAGAAAAAGGAAGAAAATTTCATTTAAAAAAAAGATAAAAAAAGTTTGAAAATAAGTTTGAAAGAAAATCTCATCTTTTATATAGCTGACTGATACTGGGTCAAGCGTTCACTTTCATGACATGAAATCGTTAATCGTTATGCAATCATCTTATTGCATGAGTCAGATCTTGCGCGATTGCCTCCCACTTTTTAGATGAGGTGAATGACTGCTGCATCCTCAGGAAATACAGCAGCCTTGAGAACGATCGAAAGCGGTCCAATAAGAACGCTTGAGGACCGGTTTACTGAGCACCCTAAGTACCAATTACGCTCCAAAACTGCGCCTCGGTTGTGGATGTCATTAAACTGTGCCTATTAAGCTCAATTATCTTGCATGTGAAAGCGTTATTTTTTCACTCGTGTAAATGGTTTATGATAAAATACTGATACCTTTAGGGATTTAGGAGTGAGGGCTGTTCAAGAAGTGGTGAATTGAGATATATAAGTTGTAACAGAGGTTCCTCATCCTCTCCCTATTGTTAAGAGAAATGCTAGTGCGAGGTGTGAGTGCGAGTCACTACATGACTTCCCCGGCGAGAACGGAGTTCCCCAAGAAAATATCGAGATACAATGACAATCATTAAAGTAATGCAAATCGACAAAATAGATACCGTTCATCCTGGTACTGAATTTGCAGAGACTCATTGTAGCCTGTGCTGTAGCAATACATATAGGATCGATAGCAGTTGCGTCAATAGGCAGTTATGACATAAAACGAGATGTTATCGAAATACACTGAACTGACTGAAGCAATATTATTACTTCATCATGGATGAGAGGAGGTCAAAGAATGACCGACGTCAAGTTCATCTCTAGAGAGCAAAAAAAAAAGTTACCAGACGTTTGTGGGCATACATTGTGTATGGCATTAAACATCAGTAGGCTTTTGATACGAATACATAGACATTATTCTTTTGGAAACGCGTATGAGGAGGTAATTAATAGAGAATCGCGTTTGAGATGAGGTAGCATCGATAACATACAACCGAGTTATGGGTACAACCGAGAGATGGGTACAACCGAGAGATGAGTACAACCGAGAGATGAGTACAACGGAACATGGTTAAGCAGAGCTTGCTTCAATTCGATGAAGGGTTCTCTCACTCAACTTGTCCAAGTTAGGTTTTAAAGTGAGACTTCATTTTCCAACAGGCATAGTAAGGCGTAAAAGCGAGTGCCTGAATACAAATTTCAGTCCATGGAACAAAATATAGGGCACAAAAGAAAAGATTAAGTTGTAGGCAGGACAATCGTTAGCACTAATTGATAGTGGAACAGGGAATCCAGCATTACAACTTTCTCAATAATTATACAGGTAGTTTGGCTATGAGATTGAGAGTAATTTATGGCAGCTAGGTTCCATAGGAAACTTATAGCTTCGTGCATTAACACAATTGTAAAAAAAATTGCTAGCTAACACATTCAATAAAAAAAATATGTTGTTAAAAAGTGCAAAATACATCACGAAATAATACATCTGTGGCTTTGCTGATTTTGTGGCAACTTTGAGAAGCGACAACACAGCATATGCCAAGAAGCATAAATCATAATGGTACCTAAAGAGATTCACATTTCAGGCGGTTTGTACTTAAAATTGTCAGTAGTCGCGAACATTTTTATTTTCACTCGACGTTGAAGATATGACATTGAAATGAATTTTCAGTCATTTTTCACACTCTATCAGGTTTCAGAGTATTTTTCACAAATGCACATTTGAGAACTTTCAGTCAATTTGCACATTGGAAAACTTTCTGAGTCAATTCGCATGTTTAAAAGCATGTTTCACATGATGTTTTAGTGATGAAACTCAAGGGAGTAGCAATGTTGCGAGACAATATTGATACACAGTTTACACTGAAAGGATGGCAACACTGATCTCAATACATACAAAAATTTTCTACACTGGTTTCACTGAAAATTAATTGAATTGAAATTGAATTTCACTCACTCATTGCTCAAGTTCAGGCTGCTGATATGGAGAATTTGAAGTTCCAGGTGCTGATGTTTGTTGTGCCTTCCTTTTCAGTCTGGTCTTGACTCTTGAGAGTTGGTGTTCCACGTGCTAATCTTTTCTAGGCAGGGCACTTAGGGATAAGATGAAGGGTGATGAGATGATGTTTCTTGAATCTTGAGTGTATAAATAACGAGGGAAACTGGGAAAGTATCTTGTGAATTGTGAAGAGGTTGAATTATTCAGATTTGCCAGGATCAGAGTGCATGAAGAATATTATAGGTAGGCAGATATCCTCCAGGACTTTCAATAAAATTTGTGAGGAATGATTCTGGTCTGGCCGTTAGAGTTCCGGGTTGGAAAATTTTGGATTAGGCCCTAGGGGTTTTATTTTTTCTGGGGTGTTGGTCGGCAAGGTTGGATTTTATTTCACAGTAAGGAGTTGGTTCACAGATCAGAATTGGGTGTTCGTGGCATAGGGGTCACCACTTTAGGGATTTAGGAGTGAGGGCTGTTTAAGAAGTGGTGAATTGAGATATATAAGTTGTAACAGAGGTTCCTCATTCTCTCCCTATTGTTTGTAGTATATAGGCATCACGTGGGGCTTGAGTAAGAATCCAAAGGTTTAGTATGTTTATTGATGGGATGAAGAATGACGGCACAGAGGTCGATAATCACGAGTTTAAAGGTTTAATAAAATTAATTATGACATTCAAGAGAAATGCTAGTGCGAGGTGTGAGTGCGAGTCACTACATACGTTTCTCGGTTAAAAGGTGCTCAATTGGGGTAAATGCTCAAGACTCGAGGTACGCTTGTTGGTAAATGATCGGAAGACAGGGCTCAACTTTTTGATGGTCAAGATTCGAAATAAAATTGTAGATAAATGACCAGGTTTTATTTGCATGTAATTGGTCAATTTTGATCGGTAATATTTGGGGTAAATGATGATCGGTACCCTGTTAAGCTGTTTATGCAAATTGGAACGATAGGCTCACTCCTATACTACTAGTAATGATTGAAAAGTCCAGTGTGGAAAAGATCTCGCAGTTATGTCGACAAGGAGCTGAAATTTTCTAAGCATGTTGAAACGAAAGCTAACACATCCAACAAACTTTTTGGTCTGATCAGTCGCTCCTACGAGCTCCTAGATGCAGAAACGATGAAGCAGTTGTTTGTTGCTGTCGTGCGCCCGAATCTAGAGTTTGGAAACGTTGTGTGGTCACCGAGACTTGAAACGGACAGAAATTGAATAGAGAATGTTCAAAAACATGCAATAAGGATAATTCCAGGTTTGAAGGGCAAGTCCTATGAAGAAAGATTGAAGATTATGAAGCTTCCAAGCCTCAGTTATAGACGTCTGCGTGGGGACCTCATTGAAGTATACGAGTATACCCATGGTTTATACAAGGTCCCCGAAGAATTACTAGAATTTGAAACAAGAACCAACACCAGGGGCCACGCCTATAAATAAAAAAACTGCGCTGTGACTTGTCCACGCGACAACTTTTCTTCTCGCTTCGAATCACCGACATGTGGTACAGCCTTCTTGACTACATCGTTGGCGCTCCATGTATGAACGTGTTCAAGAATAGACTAGATAAAGCTATGAAAAAATATATGGTCAGACTTGAAATGTCCAACACCATATCGAACACGGTGGAAGTCTAGTAGCTATTTCAAACTATCATCAGTCTTGAAAAGATCCGGTCAAATGACACAATTTAAGATCTTCTGTGAACAAGTCACGAAAAGTTCAAGAAACGGCGACAGGCCACATCAGGCCTACTCTTTAGCGGCGACATCACTATGTTATGTTACGTTATGTTATATAAACACATATTAGTATGGGGCCGGATTATCAAAACTTCGTGTTACGTAAGTACACCCTAATTTTGGCATTATCGAAACTTTCGTACGCAAGACTCGTCAGGAAATCTATTGTCAAAACCATCTGGCTAACTGACAAATCAGAGGCTTTAAATTTGCTATTCCTAGCTACTGTCGACTCAGTGCGCAGTGCGCGTGGATGAAAGGAGGTTGTGTCGTGTCAGCGGCATCTGCGTTGACTGACTAGGGAGAATATGGAGAAATGAGCGAGACGTTGCCCAAATAGCAATGTACTTTTCGTCATTGTGATCGACAATAAAAATTTTTGGCAATCAAGGCAAAAAATTGCATTATTCCCATTCAAAATTATAGGACTTTTTTAGAGAGCTACCTAGTATTTAGAACATTTTGTGAGTTGGAGTTGATAGAGAAAGAAAGGAATTTCCGTACGTAGCTAGAAAAAAATGGTTGGCTTGTCAACCTCCACTTAATTTTGAATCAAATAGGCATGAAGTTATTGTTTTAGTGAATGATCATAAAACTTCTAGATATGAATATCAACATTTGCTTGTAAATAATAGCACAAAAGGAAAACAAATTAGCTGGTATAAACTCTGTCCCAAAAGCACCGTTTAGCACGATCACATATTATGCCTACATTGAATTATTGACAAAGTTCTATCACAATGCACCGTGTTGCAATTAAATCAATAGTTTTATATTGCTTCGACACACTACAAACTTGTCCGTAACTCCACTTCGACACCTCCGAGCAGGCGTACAGCTTCTCTTACCTAGCTTCCGCGCAAATGTTTTGATAATACCACCGCTAGAGTTACGTCTTAATAGCAGCACTTACGCCAATCGTTCATCAAGTGTTACTTCCCTTATTTTAATTTTGCACCGCATTTTCCTGTGACGAACAAATAACTTTTCGGCTCTACCAGCCTATACTTCCATAAGAGGAAGTATAGGCTCCTCCAACTACCATCTGAAAAAATCTGGACCAATGAAACTGAAGGATGAAGAGGCCTGAGGCGCGCGACGCTCACGCACTTGGCAGATTACTCACCGCGCTCTGAAATGTTAGCCTCCAGCGAGCACTTTTTATACTCGTATATGGGATGAGCAATTCTTTCTTCTTCACTTCGCACCTATTATTTTCAGGTCAAGATAAAGAGAGCCTCGTAGACACCATCTCCATAAAGTAATTGTACAAATAACAATATGAGTTTAAAAAGTACTTTTTAAGGACAACACTTCTAAAGAGGCCGTTATCTATGATGTTACACATATACAATGAATTTCTGATTTTATTTTTAAATCTTATAAAAAAAATTTTTACATTTTTCAATATTGAAAACATTTCTTTAAATTTTCTAAATTATTAATTCTATCAATTGATTCATGCACTGACTCCTACTTTACGCAACTATGCAAAGTGAAAAATTTCAGTTCTACAACTCAACCTGCCACCCTAGAATAAAGATTGCGAGTTGTCATACCGAGGTACGCTCGCATATGCATAGACAGAATATCTTTGTACCTAAAAAAGAACCGATTTTAAAATTGTTCACCAATAGAAGACGAATATTAACATTTGGGAAGTACTTTGAGAACAAAAGTTTCAGCTCCCTTGACATAGTATCGGATACAGGGCACAAGTATGTTAGAAAGCAACAAACAACATTTCTGCTGTCTCGCTCGGGAGCAACCTCGATCATCGCACCGCTTGGACATGAATTTCTTTATTTGGGTAAACAGCAGACTAGTCGGAAATACATTAAGCGGAAAGATATGGCGTAAATATTCGAATTCAGCGTGCTGAGCATGGTAAGTAGAACAAATACGAAGCCCCCGATGTATAAGTGTTTGAAGCCCATCGATCAACGAGCAAAAGCTAAAAAAGATGGTATAAGACCTGTGAAAGTCGATTTTCGGAACAAGGAAGTGTGAAGACGGCCAATAGACTTAGTATTATTAATATTGCAGTCGAGGAAGGACAGGCTATTGTTAGATTCAAGCTCCACAGTTAATATGATGGATTTATGGTGCGAATTTAGGTAATCGAAGAAGAGTCTGATGTTAGAGGGACGCTTAAAAGTTAAAAAAGTGTCATCGACGTACCTGATGTAGAATTTGGATTGAAATCGAGAGAGCAATTGGATAGCCAAGAAACCTAGTGAAAATATTAAAATATTCGAAAAGGTGGGCCAAGCGGTAGTCCCTTGCCTAAACCATCAATCTGTCGGTAAAACTTGTAAGCAAATATGAAAGGAAGTTTAGAACAGATAATACCAAACGAGATTTAAAAAAATACGTTTTTACGAGATTTACGAGATTTAAAAAATACATCCTTAAACAAAGAGTTCAGGCAGATTTCAATGCTTTCATGAAGAGGCACATATTAGTAACAAATTTTCCACGTCAAAAGAGGCCATATAGTTTGGTCCTGAACGTAGGTAAAATCCTCTAGGCGGTCCACAAACTTATAAAACTTGTCCACAGTATACTTATTAGTTGTGAGACAGTTTAAAACTGGTCCCAAAAACTTAGCAATTTTAAAACTAGGCGTATTGTAAGCGGCAAAAATTGGCCGAATTGAAACTTTGAGGAAAAATCAGATATATTGAATTTTGGGCAAACCATATAAAATACCAGGACATGAACCAGAGGTGTTAAGTTTCGAATAAGTTTCAGGTGAAAAGGCAAAAGTATCTCTAAGTTTACGCAAGAAGTTATTGATTTTATCCTCGATCTTCAAAATGGTTGTAGATATTGGATCTGAAATTTCAACTAATTCAAAAGGATCGGCCATAAGTGCAGTAAGGCTACTGTTGTACCAAATACGATCCACCAATACAACGCCCTTGCCCTATCAGGTAGTCAAATGATCAGGCCTTTATTTTTGGCCAAATCTTTCAATAATATGCGACTATTATATTTTTTCAGCATTTGAAAAACTTGCTTTGAAAATAATGAGTGTTTCTATCCCCAACCGACCTTGGGGATATTTCTTGGGGAGCTGCATAGCTTAGCCTACCGTCATTTTTATGGTTTCAAGCCACTAAAATTTTTCTTTTGTATTCTTATACACTCTTTTATTGAAAGATTTACTCTCGACGCCGTAATTAACTATATACACTTCTCTTTGACTTCACTTCTTGTTGTTTGTTTGTTTATCTGCTACAAACCATAAATAATCGATTTTTAACACACTTCTCCCTGTCCAACGATCTGCGGATTATCAAAACTTCGTAACTTTTTGTACATACTGTACGACAAAAAAGGTACGTGTTACGAAATTACACCCTAATTTTGGCATTATCAAAACATTCGTACGCAAGACTTTGCTAAAAGCGTATTATCAAATCCATCCGGCTAACTGACCAATCAGAGGCTTTGGATTTGCTCTTCCTATAGCTCCAGTAACCTCCGCTCGACCAGTGCGCAGTGCGCTTGGACGAAAGCAGGATGTGTGGTGTCAGCGGCATTTGCGGTGCCTGACTAGGGTGTATTTGGATAAATCAGTGAGACGTTATCCAAATAGCAGTGCACTTGTTGTTGTGATTAACCGAAATATCTTGCAATAAGGGCAAATAAATGCATTATTCCCATTCAAAATTAGAAGAATTTTTTAGAATGTTACAAAGGATTTAGAAAATTTCGTGAGTTGGAGTTTCGACTGCCATAAAAAGAAATAAATTTGTTTACAGAGAACTAGAAAAATGGTTGGCTTGTCAACCTCAATATAATTTTGAATCAAGAAAGCATTAAGATATTGTTCAAGTGAATAATCATGAAACTCTAAGATATGAATATCAACATTTGCTTGTAAATTATAGCACAAAAGTCAATTGACATTTTTATCCCAAAAGTGCCGTTTAACTAACACGATCACATATTATGTGTCGGATTATTGACAAAAGTTTATCACAATTCACCGTGTTGCAACTTGCTAGTAAATCAATAATTTCCTATTGCTACAGCAGGCACTAAACTTTTGCGGAACTCCACTTACGACATCTCCGAGCAGGCGTACAGTTACGTTACGTAGCTTCCCGCGCAAATGTTTTGATAATACCACCGCTATAGTTACGTCATCATATCAGCACTTAATTACGCCACTCGTAAGTCGATTTTGCGTACTTGCGAAGTTTTGATAGTACGGCCCCAGCTGGTCACTTTCTATCGCGCCCCCCTCATTCTGCTGTGCGCACTCACGCCGAGCAGTGCGATGTTGCAATTTCAGATAGATACTTCAAAGTTTTAGCTTCCACTTCCGGTGCTTCCAATTTGCGCATTTTAGAATAATTGTATATTTTCAAACAGAGGCCTAGTTTGAATTCAGCTTTTAGCTCTTACTCACTTGAAATTGTAAATAGATAGGTTTTATCGTTTAGGTTTTTTGTAATCTTGATTGTACTAATTACTGATTTATCTGTGTTCTAGAATTCTCGAACTGACGATGGAGCTGGACAACAAAACGTAATTTTTAATTAAACAAACAAAATTTAATTAAACAAACAAAACAATAATTTTTATTATTCATGCAAACGAGTGGTACTATTACTAATTCAATATTGTATTTTTGTATTAATATTGTATAATAAATTTGAATCTTGAATTGAAGCAAACAAGAAGGCAAACGAAAATTTGCATGCAAAAACGTGATACCCTACATTCGTTAAGAAATTTGGAAAATATTAAAATCTTTCATAAAAAGAAAGATGATATGGCTTATTAGTTCTGATTTCGTTTCCTAGGCATGCGACCTTAAGCAATTGCTGAATGACGTAAATATAAACGTGGAAAAAATCCGTAAAGTAATAACGAGCAAAGAATAACAAAATGATGTCATGAAAATTCAAGCTAGCACATATGATAAAAACGTGAAGTGTAGGATATTGTGCGGTGAAAAGTATATGAGCGTCGATGCTCTCAATGATCGTGCTTGTCAATCTCGCCGCCCTGAGCCACCCAATCGTTGAACGATCCCTTGTACGTCCTGGAATTAGAATTAATTTTAGTAAATGAAATATGATTCTATTTAAATTAATACTGCATAGATTGTAATCCTCCCTAGCATGCAAGAAGCAGCTGAGAAATTAATCTAAAGTTTACTTCAATATATTATAGCCAGTGTAAAAAATTTATCTATCAATAATATTCATATCTAAGACACTGCAATGGTTAAAGCAATGATAGCAGCCCAACAGAACATTGGAAATTATTCCGCCAGGAAAAGATATGGGAACTTTGAACGAAAACAAAGCCAGTCCTAGAACATAAGCAGCACTTCAAAATAAGATTCTGCAACTCTACCGACGACAAAGCAACCCTCGAAACAGGAACAACTCAACATGATGTGATAAGACAACAAAAACAACACAGCAGAGCTTGTCTTACTTGACGTTGTGGTAGCCTCGGGCGTTGAGGGCCTCGGTGGCCTTGCCAGCGCGGCCGCCCTTGTTGCAGTGGGTGATGATCTCGTCGCCCTGCTGGGGCTTGGGGAAGCCGTGCTTAGCCTCGAACTCGGAGCTGTCCAGACGAAGGGCGTCCTCCAACTCCCGCACTGGGGGAGGAGGCAATTAAATAGATTCTGAGCCTCTAACTCTGGCACTTGCGAAAGTAATTAAATAGATTATGAGCCTCTAACTCTGGCACTTGCGAAAGTAATTAAATAGATTATGAGCTTCTAACTCTGGCACTGGCGAAAGACCCAATTTTCTCACTTTTTACTATGCCGGTTTGACTTATCGATCGAATTTGTACCGAAACGATTTCAGTGAAAGGTTCAATTTTAGTACAGTTCAGTGAAAATTGTGCGAATAGTGAGAAAAACGGCTAGTACAAGTGTTTTATTCCCGACAAATGCCAGCGCATGAAGCGAGGGAGTTTGTAGCTTGTTGGCAACTCTCGGCGACCGCTTACCCACCGGAGAACAACGGTGCCTTGAGACGCTCAGGGGCCGTATTATCAAAACTTCGGAAGTACGCAAAATCGACTTACGAGTGGCGTTGCTATGACAACGTAATACTAGCGGTGGTATTATCAAAACATTTGAGCGGGAAACATTTGCGCGGGAAAAACATTTACGCTTTTAGCTAAGACTTGCGTACGAAAGTTTTCATAATACCAAAATTAGGGTGTACTTACGTACCACATAACTTTTTTGTCGTAAGTACAAAAAGTTACGAAGTTTTGATAATCCGGCCCCAGGCCTCGTTTTCCTATACCCTCCCCACCTTCTTGGCCCCTACTCCTCTTCCTCTCCGCCCGACTTACGCGTCGATCCCTTGATTCCCCCACCACACCTCTGTCTTTCCCTCGCCAGCTGCAGCTCAGCTGTTCCTCCAGCCGAAAATTTCGAGGGAACTTTATTATACTTAACTCAACTTAGTTTTGTATTTTTCTCGTCCTTTTCTCCGTTCAAGAGATCTAGTTCGAGCATTTTATAATGACTGGACAGAAAATAAAAAAGATAGTCGAAAAGTCCTCTAGGGCCTCTAGAAAAAAGCCCTCTACGGCCTCTATGAAAAAATTAAACCAGATCAGCCGAGCTAGAGACGAAAGTTTGCAAGTACTGCAAAGTGATCTCACTGAGCGAAGTCCAGACGGTCACCTGTGAACGCTGCGGAGACCTCATTTATATTAGCTGTTCGAAGTTGAGCTCTAAGGAGTACGCATTTCTCCAGAAATCTAAATTGCTTCATTGGTTTTGCCGTGATTGCGAAAAATCAACTCTTGGTGCTCGAAAAAGAGAGGAGTCGGTGGAAGAGCACGGCAATGAGTCGAAATTGTTGAATGATGTAGTAAATTCCTTGAGTGAGATGGTGCGCTCGCTGAGTGACAAACTGAGCTCGCTATGCAATGAGCGGACTGAAGTGAAGACTAAGCTAAAAAATACGGAAGAAATGGAAGTAAAGAACAAGACAGCTGATTTATCTGAAGCCGCTAGCGAAAGCTCACGTGAATTACTTAATAGAGAACGTAGGAAAGCCAACCTGGTTTGGTTTGGGATTCCAGAAAAGCACCGCATCTGATGCGAAGGACCGAGTGATGGATGACACGGCATTTGTTGTAGACTTTTGCAGTAAGGTACTCAACACACCTATTGATGTTACTGCCTGCAAGAGGCTACGCTCGAAGGATGCTGCCAACACATGCAGACCTTTGCTGGTGACTGCAAAGGATTCTTGTCAGGTCTGAAGCGTGCTGAAAACAGCGAGAAAGCTTGGAGAATCAACTAATTACAAGTCAGTTTTTGTAGAGAAAGATTCCACCCCCTTAGAAAGGGCGTTTTTTCGCAAGAAGTGGCAGGAGAGTATCAGGCGGAAAGGCACGGGAAATCAGGTCAATCACTTCCAAACTGGCAAGCCAACACCGGCTGCTCACTGACAGTCAGAGGAGATGGAGGACAAGTAATTAGTAGGAATGATGTCCGTAGATCAAGGCCTGCAAATAATGTAGGAAGTAACCGCATACATAAAAGTAAAACTGCGCAAAAAGTTTTAAAATGTTTTTACACGAACTCGGATTCCGTTTTGAACAAAAAAGTGAACTATTAACTGTGATCGCAAACGAGTGTTTTGACATTATTTGTATTACAGAAACACTGCCTAAAAATCACGGGGGGAAAATTGTACCTGTTGAATTTCAGCTGCCAGGTTTTGATTGTTTTCATAACTTAAATGAAGAGCAGTGCAGTAGAAGTGTAGCTCTATGGGTTAGAACCTCTTATGGGGCCCAGCAAGTTGAGTTACCTGCAGAGCATCAATCAGCTAGAGAATCAGTGTGGTGCTAACTTACTCTAAAAGGCAAAGATAGCCTCCTCATAGGGGTCACTTACAGATCACCTAACAGCTCCTCTGATAACAATAAAGTACTAAACAGCCTTTTACCGAGCATGTCATTCAGCAGGCCGCATACGTTGATCGTGAGTTTAACCATCCAGAAATAGACTGGGCAGATGAATCTTCTCCAAGAGATGGGAATCACCCAGCATCCATGTTCTTGGAGTCTGTGCGAGACTCATTTATAATCCAGAAAATCACCAAGCCAACCCATTTTAGGGGTAAACGGACCCCAAATATTCTAGATCTTGTGTTTACCAGTGAAGAATCAATGATAGATGAGCTTCGCCACGTGGCTCCGTTTGGCAAAAGCCACCACCAATCATTGTTTTTCAATATTAAGTGTTGTTCAGGAAAGACGCTTCGGAAGCGTAAACGTTTGAACTTTGCGAAGGGCGACTACGATAAACTCCGTGAAGCGGTGAATGCGGCGAATATTTCGGACTGTATTAAGGACAGGAGTGTTGCTGATTCATGGTCGTTTCTCGAAAAGACGGTTATGTCTGCAGTTGATGCCTGTGTACCCAAGATTACGCTTGGAGGAGTCAAAAAGTCCCAGTGGGTGAACAGTGCAGTTAAGACTCAGCTAAAGACCAAGAAAGAAGCATACAAGCGACCAGACGGCTTCCATCCTAGATTGCTCAAAGAATTAGCAACCGTTCTGGCCGGCCCATTGATAGTATTCTTTCAAAAAACCTTGAACGAAGGAACCTTGCCGTCCGATTGGAAAGAAGCTTAAGTAACACCATTGTTAAAAAAAGTGACAAAAGCAGCCCCGACAACTATCGCCCTGTCAGTCTGAGTCAAGTGTTGTTTGTAAGCTAATGGAATTTGTTGTGAGGGATAGGATTATCGATCTCTTGACTGCTCACCATCTCATATCAGATTGTCAACATGGTTTTATCGCCGGTAGATCCTGCACCACTAACTTATTATCTACGTTGAACGATTGGACTTGCCTGCTGGACGAAAGGGAGCCAGTGGATGCATTGTACCTCGATTTTGTCAAAGCATTTGACAGTGTTCCGCATGAGCGGCTGTTGCGTAAAGTGAAGTCTTTGGGAATTGAGGGAATCGTACTCCAATGGATTAGAGATTTTCTAGTAGGTAGACGACAACGTGTCAGTATTTACGAAACAGTTTCAGACTAGGCATCAGTGCGCAGTGGCATGCCACAAGGAAGCGTTCTTGGACCTATTTTGTTCGTTGCTTTTATAAACGATTTGCCAGAAGCAGTCTCCAGCGTGTGCTCCATGTATGCCGACGGCACAAAAGTTTATAATACAGTGAAGGATACGTCAAATAAAGCGCAATTACAAGAAGATCTTGACAGTTTAGTTAACTGGGCTGATACGTGGCAGCTGCGGTTTAATGCTGACAAATGTTAAGTACTTCATCTCGGGAAGAACAATGAACAGCAAGATTATAGTATTAGACATGGTTGCAACGAGAGAGTAATGATTGAAAAGTCTAGTGTGGAAAAAGATCTCGGAATTTATGTCGACAAGGAGCTGAAATTTTCTAAGCATGTTGAAACGCAAGCTAACACATCCAACAAACTTCTTGGACTAATCAGACGCTCATACGAGTTCCTAGATGCAGAAGCGATGAAACAGTTGTTTGTTGCTGTCGTGCGCCCGAATCTATAGTTTGGAAATGTTGTGTGGTCTCCGAGATTTGAAAAGGACAGAAATATAATAGAGAATGTTCAAAAACGTGCAACAAGGATAATTCCAGGCTTGAAGGGCAAATCCTGTGAAGAAAGATTAAAGATTATGAAGCTTCCAAGCCTCAGTTATCGACGTCTGCGTGGGGACCTCATTGAAGTATACAAGTATACACATGGTTTATACAAGGTCCCCGAAGGATTACTAGAATTTGAATCAAGAACCAACACCAGGTGCCACGCGTATAAACTTAAAAAATCTGCGCTGCAACTTCTCCCCACGCGCTAACATTTCTTCTCGCTTCGAATCACCGGCATGTGGAACAGCCTCCCCGATGACATCGTTGGCGCTCCAAGTATGAACGCGTTCAAGAACAGACTAGGTGGTGCTATGGAAAAATATATGTTCAGATTTGAAATGCCTAGCACCATTTCGAACCCGGTGGAAGTCGAGTAGCTATTTCAAACTATCGTCAGTCATGAAAAGATCCGGTCAAATGACACGATTTTAGACCTTCTGTGAACAAGGCACGAAAGAATCGGCGACAGCTAGGCCACAAGGAAAAGAATCGGTGACAGGCCACATCAGGCCTACAATTCAGCGCCGAGATCACTATGTTATAGGAACTGCGTTGGCATGTCACCGCTTCGACCATGTGGAACAGGTTGACGAACGGGTTGAGGAAGAGATTGCGGAAATAGTTGCGTAACAGGCTGTAAAGTATGTTGTGGAATAGCCTCCGACTAGGTTGCAGGACAGGTTTTTAAACAGCTTGCAGAAGAGGTTGCGGAACAAGTTATGGTTCAGATTGCGGGACAGGTTCCGGTAAAGGATGTGAAAAAGGTTGCGGAACAGGCTACAGAATAATTTGCGGAATAGGTTGCGTAACAGGCTTCAGAACCGGTTGCCGAAAAGGTTGTGGACCTGGTTGCGCAACAAGCTACTTAACCGATCGCGGAACAGGTTTTGGAATTGGTTGCGGAACGGGTTAGGAGCTGGTTACGGTACAGGTTGAAAAACAGGTTGCGTAACGTGCTATGAAACAGGTTGCGGAACAGGTTTGCGAACCAGATTGCGGAACAGGTTGCGAACCAGGTTGCAGAACAGGTAGAAAAACAAGTTATAAAACAAGGTGCGCACTGGGACAGCTCATAATGGAGGCAATAATTACGTCTTGTACTGTTTTGATCACACTCAGAAATTGTCACGTAATTTCATTTCTTCGCGTTTTCAGAAACAAATAAGATTTAAGAATTCTAATTACCATCGATAATCCAAAACTTTGGCGAATCAATAAATACGCCGAACGTAAAAATTGTGGCAAAGTGGTTTCCCTTAGATCTCGTCGAGACAGCCTCCATGATTCGGAACAGGGTAGCCAGACGGTCATTTTTTCCGGACAAATTCCACGATTTAGTTTTTTTTTCAATTGCGTTAACCGGCTAAAATGTATGATAGGGGTACTTCCTAATTTAATGTTAAAAAAGAAATGGAATTTTTACACCGGAACCTATATGTATACTGGTATATATTAAGCTATAGGCCTTTTTGGCCTTTTTTGTTCGCGGACTTGGCCATTTTTAGCGCATTTTCTCATTTATGGAATAAATGCACTATTGTACTCGCCATGTCCGTCTGTCTGTCAGTCTGTCCGTCCGTCCGTCCGTGACATCAAGTTTTCGTCGACGAGAAAATGCGCTCTCTGTCACTCACTGCAGTGAGTACTGAGTTATATTTTTTAGGCCATCTGGCCACCCTGATTCGGAATAGGCGATGATATATGCAGCACATATTCTACAATAAATTATCTACGTAGCGCCATTATGATATGAGTAATTGTATAGTATAATCAGTACTCAGTATCATCAAAATATTGTAGATACGGTCAAATCAGAATTAATATAGTAATTTGAACTCATCTGCCCCAGCGCTGACGTTGCTTTGAATAATCCAAACAATAATATTAGTTATTCTCAGGAATTTTTGTACATTATTAAGTACATCTTGATCAAATCTTTAAAGTAAATGTGCCAAAGAGCAAGCCAAGATAACTATAGAAATTTTTCATATACTCTCCAGTTGACTTGATTTCGTGAAAATTAAAAATCGACGAAGAGCAATACTCTATATAAACACATTAATTTCTGCTAACGTGCTTGCTCCGATTTATTAAAGTGTTATTCTTGCTTTCTTTGGATGTATTCAACATGATTCATATACTGCTTCGTAGCCATCCAATTCTTTCGCTGGAAAATTTCATTCTGAAGTTCAGAGTCGGACAAGTAAAGGCTGGATTAGAGCGCATGCGCTTGCATCCACCATTCGGGGCTCAGTAACTGCAAGTAACGGAAGGACGATCCAGAGCAGCCAAAGGCGCCTTTATTCGGCCTAATTCGACGGTTTCGTCCTTTTCTCAATTGCGTTGGCCCTCGTTGGCAAAGCAAACATCGAAGATGGCCATAGACTTATTGCATTTTTCCATGTACAAAAAACCCGGAAATCGAATTGAGTCACCGCATAATGAAAATTTATTTAGAACTCAGTAACTTTATTTTATTTCTATATGATTTAATAACTGCTTATTTTGTGAGTGTTTTTTACCATTTTCTTTTGCCTTTAGCAACAATGGAAGGGACGCTGGCAGCGGCATTTTATGCAGGCTAATAAGTACAATTTAACAATGCAACAAAAGCTTATAGCAGCACGATACGCACGGGCCAATACATGAAGTGGAAGAAGGGAGGTCATATTCGCTATAAAATCGGCAATCAGATTGTCGGTCGCACAACATAAATAAATATGCATGGTTCTATTCCTGTTATAGATTCAGGGTGGTGAGGTATTATAACTATAACTCACAATAGATCAAAAAATATCTTTTGCATTCATTAAAAGAATGCTTAGCAGCTACAACAACGTTAATTAAATTTATTTTCGTGCTTAGTCCGTCTGTACCAATATGCCAATTGATCATAGATATACTTACCAGAAACGAAGACGTTTTCATGTCGCATTGTTAGTCACCAATATCGGCGGATGAATATGTAACAGAATAAATGTCTTCGAGTGTTCATATCGGATCTAGATGTTTCTGGGTCGTTATTAGGGCATTTGTCTCCATGGCAATGGAGTACTGAACTTGAACGCTATCGGATCAAAATGCTCACCTCTAGAAGCAGAAGCAATGCAAAGACTTCCACCATGTAGCCAGTACCTCAAAAAAGCAAGGAGGTACTACTAGTAACATGTTACACAATGAGTAATTACAGTTACTTAGTTCACTTAAACTTCTGAATTCAATCCCTAAAGTAATTAAACGTTTTAAATGTCTCCTCATCCTTAGATAAAAGCTACATGCATAACGATGGGTACCAGGGTAAGTTGACTCACCACTCATGATTACTGTTGACAACTGCTGTGGAGGAGCAGGGAACAAAAATGATTAATGACGAACTATCTTCCCTTTCGCAGTCAGACGCACACTGAAGATTTCAGCTACAGGTTTCCCGCACGGAGCCCACCACCTCAGTTGCCGGTTATCAACGTTCGCTCGTACGGTGGCAACGATTGCTTGCTATTTTCGGTTTTCACAACAAAATCCAGTTAACAAGTAGAATAATTATTACGGCAGACTATGAAAATTATTCTTTAACTATTGTCTTATGAAGTTGTTCTTCAAGAGTTTTTCGCTATTTGAACCGGAGTAATATATTCATCAAATATATCTCGAACGTGGTCACGAGCAGATACGACGAGAAAGTTAGCTCCACACTTCTTATCTCGGCCGTATCATTAACCTAGACTGTTAATATCTAATCAACGGAAACCGATATGATTGATTGCAGTCTAAAAATGAACTGAATTACAACAACTAATTCACCAACTTCCAAGCTTTCTTCATTTTTATCGAAAGCTAAATGCCTGGAATTATTTAAATAAGCCAAAAGATCAATTAGAGAGTTGAAAAATGTGATGATCAGATAGTTATGTACTTTTTGATCATGTATGGGTCATCCTGACCCAGTTTGGCCTGACAAATCGGCGTGCCACTGCAACGTCCAATCTTTGCTTTTGCTGCGGTTATAGAAAGTGAGTCACCATTCGGACAATGTAACACATGTATTTTTCTGATAAATATCCGCTATATTATTCTTGCGAGTATGAAATCAATAACTTCACATGGTAATTTTTCGTGATTTCGTTCCAATTAATATTAGCTCGTGTCAGTTCATGCCTTATAAATTTATCTGAAAAAGTATGTTACTGAGACTTGCATCGTAATTTAGTCGTTATGTTGCAATATTAAAACAACTTCACTTTATTAGAGTCCACATAATTCAAGAGAGACACGCGCGTTTTATTTAACTTTACGTTTAGCTGAAGGAAATGGAGTGCGCGAACCATTGACTTGGTCATTAGCTTGACGATTGACATGACCATTAACTTGGCCATTTGCTTGGTAATTTTTAGTGCATTTTCTCATTTATGAAAAAATGCACTATTGTGCTCACCATGTCCGCCTGTCATTCTGTCTGTCCGTCCGTGACTTCACGTTTTCGTCGACGAGAAAATGCGCTCTCTGTCTCTCAATGCAGTGAGTACAGAGTTATATTTTTTGACAATTGTGGTGATCATTGCCGCATTGCCGTGACCATATGCTTAACCGTTGGCGTGACCAGTTCTATAGCTCATTTCGCTAATGGATTGACATAGCAGGTTGTGAGAGAAAACTCAAGCAGCCTCACAGCAGCACAGCCCCATACAACAGTAGCACAACACAACAGCAGCACCATGCCACATCACCACTGCACTACACCTCAAAAGAACCACAGCACTACGGCAATAAACTTTCTCAGCACAACACCACAGCAGCACCACACCACAGTAGAACCACACCACAGCAGCACCACGCTACAGCAGCACCACACCACAGCAGCACCACACCACAGCAGCACCACACCACACCACAGCAGCACCACACCACACAGCACCCCACCACACAGCACCACACCACACAGCACAACACCACACAGCACCATACCACAGCACAACAGGCTATTCATTCCTGGATGCAGTGCTTGTAGGACGTGCATTGCTCTGCTTGAAATTTATTGCCGCGGGCCTTAATGTGCGCCGTTTTCTTTAGTTTTGAGCTAGTCGTGCTATTCGCAAAGTCTGAGTTCACGTGTTATAAATCCAGCGAAGTGATCGTGGTAGATGAGAGATCTGATTAAGTCACTAGAAGTGTTGAAGCCAGTTGGAAATGTGTAGGCAAGTCTAATACATGCATTTTTTTAATTTTTGAAAAATAATTCTGTTTCGGATTAGCTAGATTAAACCTAACTCAACAATCACACATCCAAGTTTAAAATCAAAATAGTTACTTGTTCAGTAAAGACGTGAATCAGTGATAGCAAAGTGTGATAGGCACAAGTAATTAGTTATATAAAGAAAATCTGCTTGCATCTCTGACTCAGTAAGGAGTCAAGGGAGCGGGGAGTGTGCATGCGAGTCCAGGCCTGAGCTAAATTTTTTCATTTGTATCCGGTCGCCAGGCCGTGTTTGCTACCGCGACCAAAATTTTTAACCCAAGGATCCCTAACAGGAAGTGATGGTGTAGCTAGGGCAAGACTAGTTGATAAATAGTGAAGCCCTTTTAACTGACTATCCACTGGAATAGTTGAACTTCGAAAACCGAATTAGTGCAGCTATATAAACGAATTAGAAAAAAAACACGACATTATAGCAAAATGTGTTGGGGTCGATTCCACTAAGGGAAGTTCATGTGCAATCTGCCGAAAGTCTTGTAAAGCCCCATTATCTGTTCAATGCACCAAATGTCGTTTATTTATACACCTACAATGTACAGAACTTCAACTTTACTATCTCGTGAGACTGGATCATATCAGAGCTTCATATGAATGCAAACACTGCGTTCTGAAATAATGCGGAGATAAATACACTGTAAGTAAACTAAAGCTTCAGTCAGCCATGAACGTTCGGCATTCAGTCATACCCACAACGGCCACCTACACTTTCCTCCCTTCCAGCTTTACCCCCTCCCCTTCCCATGCCACTCCCTTCTCCTTTACCCCAGCCATAAGCCAAAACCCCCACTCCCATCCTTACCCATGCTCTTAGCCCCACCCCTGCCCTCTCCCCCAGTCCTAACTTTACCATCACCCTAATACGACCCTCAGTCGTACCCCTACCCCCACAATTACTTCTGACCCCACTCTCCCCCTGCTCGAACCCCTGATACACACGTTGCTCTCAACCCTACCACATAAACAACTGCCTTGAACCTTTGAATTTGGAAATCGGTTTGCCATCATCTTTTCCAACCTTACCCTCCTCCCAAGAAGTACCCTCCTTACCCTCGGACAGGCCGCGAGTTATGAAAGGTGACTGCTGGAAATAGCTTCCAACAAAGAAATGTGAATACGGGATGAATAGTGAAGGATTCACTTTACCACACCCTAGATATGTGTTATAAATTCTTTGACTATGGAAGCGGTCATCCAAGAGGATGACAAAAGGTAATAAGTTCCCTTACTATCATCGTACGCTGTGCTGGGGCATCATGAACAGAGAGGATTGCACCGAAGAAAACTGGCGTTTCTACCACATCTAATCGAGAAAATTTCAATAGAGCGAGTACTAATGTTATGTCCTTACAGCAAATGGCGATACCCACCGCACAGCACGCCCCTCGCGCTCAGGCAAGACAGAGCAACGCTGAGAGAAACAACGCTGGAAACAACGCTTGCCGTAAGGAGCGGAAATGAGCGGAGTCAATGGAGAAGGACAGACGACTTAGTATGGGACAGAGAAACACGCGGGGGTCAAGAGGTTACTAACAGTGCTTTTTTGGACATGAAAGACCAAATGTTACACCAAATTTATCAGTTGGGCTTAATGAAACTCCAGATGTAGGATCGAGCTACTGGGCCAGGGACGCCTGGCAGATCGGTGTCGTTGCACTTAAGAACACCAATAAGGGAAGAGTCCGGCATTCTGCTGGCAAGCATCGAGCAGCTCTTCCCACAAAAAGCGCGTCACAAGATTAGCGTGCTGGGAGAGATGGCCGACGATGGTGGGAACTTCATGAATGCACTAACGTAGTCGCACCTAAGAAAAAATATCCTTGATGCAAAAATTGCAATGGAAGTATTCCAACATTATCGTGGGGACCAAATGGGAGAGTGGAAGAAAGGAGGAGTAATTCTTTACCTTAGGAACTCCCTCGCAAGTAGCACCCCGGTCAATCAGGTCTTGATCGATCGATGGAGATTGATGTGGTTCGATCAAAAATTATAATGCATATTCTTGCCCGATCGACGAAGGCAAAACCCAATTTGGATGGAGATTATAGGGGGGGCAATGTCGCGGGGCGCACCACCGATTAAAGAGGAGCATTCTATGCCGATTCAGTACAGATCTTCATAGTTTCTGCACCCGATAATTTGTTGAGTCGAATAATCTGCATCGAACGATGTCGAATCTACAGCAGCTGAAGCCGAATCTGCATTAATCGATGTCTAATCATCATGGATATGCGTAGAATCTTCATTAATCGATGTCTAATCCATATTAATTGTCAAATGTCCGGCAGTTGAGTTTGAACGTTTGTCGATTACGCGAAAACAAATTTAATTTAAAATCTTTTTTTCTCTCTCTACAAGATTACCGACACGCCACTCTTTACTATTACCAGTCAGATGAGAGTCTTCGCTGTCGAACATTCACCTCGTATATACACTTGCAATATCAATTAAAAACTAACAAATTTAATTACCATGGATACAGAGAAGTTTCAAGTACGCTAAGTGCTCTCATCGGAGAAACGTCGACGGCAGCTCCGAGATTCGAGCGCTGGAATTACGCGCCCGAAGTCCGCGCCTCAGCCAACTTGACCACCATGGCACCATCATTTATATTTATTTCAGAGGAATGAACGCAGTTTCTATTCAATCGAAAAAAGAATTTTACTCGTATAGGTTTGGGTAAAAATGTTCGTTCAGTAAAGGAGACGGACAAGCACTGTTTCTCTTGCCATTTTTTATAATTTTCATGCAAGCGAAATGCCGTGACTTCCATATTTCCTCAATTTATTTACAAGTTATTTCTCTAGTGTATATAAATTTTATAATAGAGCTGATCAATTTTAAAGTTGCCACACTCATATACTTTGATCTGCAACGATAAACCCACAGTCAATAGTTTGCCATGCATCTGCATACATTGTCTAGGAAAATTCGATTTCCAAATCTTCGAGTGGTCCGATCTTCTGCGATATGCAGTAACCCACACTAATCGACATCGTTGCCCACATTGGCAACGACTGAGACAGTATAATGAGACGATTGACTGAGACAGTATAATTGAGATCGGAATCAGGAAACTCTGATGGATTTGTTGAACACTTATTACTCCACATAAAAAACTTGACCTCTGCGTAGCCATAGTCCATAGGCCACCTGTTTGCCCATCGGAAAATTTGAACGAAACCCTGAAGGAAATAGGAACCATGGTGACTGGACTGGGTGAACCAGCCCCAGCCTGATAATGGTATAGTATAGTATCTTCGACGTTGAAGAATAGGTCTGGATAGGCCTGTGACCGATTATTGTACAATTCTTGACTTGTTCACAAATCTAAAATATTGGCCTTTTGGTCGAATCTTTTCCACGGACGGTAGGTTTAAAATCGTTTCTAGACTTGCAGTTGTGTCCTATGGTACTAGGCATTTCAAGACTAAACCTATGCTCCTGTATGGCCTTGTCTAGTCTGTTCTTGAATGCGTTCATACTCGGAGCGTCAACAATATCTCCAGGTAGGCTGTTCCACATGTCGGTGACTCGAAGAGAGAAGAAGTGTTGTCGCATGGATGAGTTGCACCGAATTTTTTTTTAGTTTATAGCTGTGGCCCCTGGTGTTATCCTTGTCTCAAATTCTATTAATCCTTCTGGGACTTTGTACAAACCATGAGTATACTCGTACTTGTGTACTTCAATGAGGTCACCATGCAGGCGACGATAAAAAAACTAGGAAACTTCATAATCTTCAATTTTTCTTCATAAGAAAGACCCTTTAAGCCTAAAATTATCCTTGTTGCACTCCTATGAACAATCTCGACTAAATTTTTGTCCTTTAAAAGTTTCAGTGACCACACAGCGTTTCCAAACTCTAGATTCGGACGAACCACAGAGGTGAACAACAGCTTCACCATTTCTACATCTATGTACTCGTAGGAGCGCCTGATCAGCCCAAGCAGTTTATTTCATTCAATAATTTGCGTTTCAATATACATAGAAAATTTTAGCTCCTTATCGACACAAACTTTAAGAACTTTTTCCACGCAAGACTTCTCAATCATAACCCTCTCGTTGCAACCATGTCTTCTCATGCTGTAAAGGTGCTTGTACACAGGGATAGTGCAGACGGCTAGTAAATCTGGCCAGTGTCGGTCGCTGGGTGACTATCCGGCTAGTAAGCCTGTACACACGAGGAGAGTATAAGGTGCCGCTATCTTCTCGTTCGCGCCCGCCAGTGCGTCGTTAGACGCCGTCGAGTGAGGTCTGCGAAGATGGATAGTGGGATCACCTTCAACAACTCGAGTCTGTACGTCGTTTTTATACTCTTTATTCTAACCTTTAAAAATGCAACGTCGAGAACAACTAAACCCTGACTAATAAGGTCTTCTTCCTGTTTCAAAATACTCGTTTCTCTCTTCATTTTGTTGGAGTAGCGTCATGGCAAACATTCCACTTTAATTCATATTTATGGAATATTTCAAAGAATAATTAAATATCGTCTGTAATCCATTTTGTTGGATTCCTCTTAGAAACATTATCGTTCAAACAAGCCAAGATTCACTTGACCAAGATACGTCACAAGAGCGGCACAGATGCTCTCACCATGGCGGCATCAGCGCTACTAGCCACTTCTCCAGCGCAGAAATCAACACATCGTTGTCTCTCTCGGCCGCGTCTCGGTTACTTGCCGGCGCATGCCTCTGAAGCGGCTGAACCCCTATACACGAGGCTAGTAGCGTCGACAGTTCAAGCGCCGGATGAACTAGCGGCTAGTACTATCCCTGTGTACAGGCACCTTAAGCTTGCTATTCATTGTTCTTGCCGAGGTGAAGTACTTTATACTTGTCAGCATTGAAACGCAGTTGCCACTCAAAAGCCCATTCATTTTAACTACTAAGATCATTTTGCTTTTGCATTTTATTTGACGCATCCTTAACTGTAGTAAAATTTTTTTGTCATCGGCATACATGGAGCACACGCTTTACACTACTTCTGGACAGTTCTGGTAGATCGTTTAGAAAAGCGACAAACAAAACAGGCCCCAGAACGCTTCCTTGCGGTACGCCAATGAGCACAGTTGCCCAGTCTAATTCGGTTCCGTTAAGGCTGACACGTTGTCTTCTGACTACTAGGAAATCCCTGATCCATTGAAGTAAATTTCCCTCAATCCCTAAAGAATTAATTTTACGCAACAGCCGCTCATGTGGAACACAATCAAATGCCACAACAAAATCGAGGTACACTGCATCCACTGACTCCCTTTCGTCCATCAGCAGGCGAGTCCAATTATTCACGGCAGACAGGAGATTATAGTGGTGCATGATCTGCCAGCAATAAAGCAATGCTGACAGTCTGATAAAAGTTGGTTAACAGTCAAGTGATCGATAATCCTATCCCTCACAACCAATTCAATCACCTTACGCACAGCACCTGTGAGACTGACAGAACGGTAGTTATCGGGGCTATCCTGTCACCTTTTTTGAACAGGGATGTCACTTGAGCTTCTTTCCAGTCGGCCGGCAATGTCCCATCGATCTAGGTTTTTTTGAAAGAATGCTGTTAAAGGCCCGGCCATGGGTGTTGCTAATTCGTTGAGTAATATAGGATGGAAACCGTCGGATCTAGATGACTTGGGATTCAGGGAGACGCTGGCGCTTGAGAACCTCCTCTTCGTGTATCTCAAAACTAGTTGTAGCTGGAATACTGTTCAAGTCCTCATCTGTGAAGACGCTGCTAAAGAACTGATTTAGAAAGTTGGCCTTGCCCTCCTCAGAAGATATCTTTCGTTGATTTACATTCAAATCAGCAATACCGTCCCTTGTCTTACACATCGAAGTAGCGTACAAAAAAGAAAGCTTTCGAATTCTTTTTGAGTTTTTGGCAATGTTTTTTCGATGTTTTTCACTGCTGTGCGACAAGTTTTCAAGTTTTTTTAGCATGATATCGAACTCTTGCATACAGGTTGAACTCAGCATAGCTGCGAGTCCGTAAATAAAGCTTGTATGCTTCTTTATTTGCTGTTAGCTTTGCTCTAACCGTATGGTTCATCCGCTGTGTTTTTCTGACTCCGCAGAGCTTTATCTTAGTTACACACGCATCTACTGCAGACATAATCTTGTTCTTGATGAATGACCACGACTCAGCCACATTCATGTCCAGATTACAGTCCGAAATGTTCGCTGCACTCACTGATTCACGAAATTCAACATAGTCGCCTATCGCAAAGTTGTACCGTTCACGCTTCCGAAGCGTCTTTTTCTGTATAGCACCTAATTCCGAAAAACAATGACTGGTGGTGACTTCTGCCCAACGGATCCTCGTGGCGAAGCTCATCTACCATTGATTCTTCACTAGTAAACACTAAGTCTAGAATATTTGGAGTCTGATAATTACCTCTAAAATGGGTTGGCTTGATGATGTGCTGGAATAAAAATGAGTCTCTCACAGACTCCATGAACAAGGATGAAGGGTGATTAAGAGGAGAATCCTCTCCCTTGCAGAGGATTCATCTGCCCAGTCTATTTCTGGATGGTTAAAGTCGCCAACGATCAACGTATGCGACCTGCTGAAAGTCAGGCTCGACAGAAAACTTTTCAGTACTTTATCGTTATCAGAGGAGCTGTTTGGTGATCTATACACGGCACCTATAAAGAGGCTGTCCCTGCTTTTTAGAGATAGCCTACACGACACTGAGTCTCCAGCTGATTGGTGCTCTGCTGATAACTTAATTAACTTGTTGGGCCCAATATAGAAGGTTCTAACCCAGAGCTACACCTCTACTGCACTACTCTTCATTTAAGTGATGAAAACAATCAAAACCTGGCAACTGAAATTCAACAGGTACAATTCCCTCCCCCCCGTGATTTGTAGGGAGTTTTTCTGTAATACAAATAATGTTTATGCGCTCGTTTGCGATAACTGTTTTAACAATTCATTTCTTTGGTTCAAAACGGAGTCAGAGTTCGTGTAGAAATATTTTAACACTTTTTGTGCACTTCCATTCGATAAATGAGTAAACTTTTTACCAAATTTACAGAACTGGATTTATGTACACGTCTTCTTCTATTTAATTGTCTTCCAGGTTTACTGACTGACAGCGAGCGACCGGAATCCTCGTGAGATCTTGAATGTAGTTAATATGGTTTTCCGTGCTTCTGCGTCTGTTTCACTCCTGTCATTTCTTGCGGAAATCCTCCCTCTCTTAAGGAGTGGAATCCTTCTTCACAAAACGGACTTGAATTCAACGGCTTCTCCTCATTTTTTCGCTGGTTTCAGCACACTGCAAACCTGGGCCAGATCCTTCACAGTCAACAACAGAGATCTGCAAGTGTTAGCAGCAGCATTCTTGGAGCGCAGCCTCTTGCGCGATGCAATATCAACCAATGTGCCGTGTGCTTTGCTACAACAGTCTGCAACATACTTATTGCCGGCCATCACTTCGTTCGTCTCAAATGCGGGGCTTTCATGAATGCCGAACCATACAAGGTTGCAATCCTTACATTCTCTGTCTATTAATTCGCTAGCGTCTCCGGCTGTTACAACGCTGTGATTATGTATTTCCATCTGTTCAAACTTTTCTGTACTTTTCCGTTGAGCTCTCTTTTCGGTCAGCTCTTTGGATAACGAGCTCAGTTCATTACTAAACGAGCCAACTACATTACTCAACGTGCTCATCTCTTTCCGATAATTGTTCTCCATTTCAGCCCAAAATGCTGCGAACAGAGCGAACCCCTTCTCTTCCATCTGCTTCTCGCTTTTTCGGGCGCTAAATTCGGTTTCTTGCAGTCTCAACATCACCAGTGAAAATACTCTATTTTCTGTAGAAAAAATACTCATTAGAGCTCAGCATCGCGCAACTGATGCAAATAAAATCTCATTGTTCACAGATGACCATCTTATCATCTTCTCTCGACAAGGTCTCTTTGCAGAACTTGCAGCCATCTTCAACTATGCATTTTGATCTTCTGTTCGATTTTTTCGCTGCATCTTGTTTCGAAGAACAAAATTCCATAGCCATCTTGTTTACTTTCTTACCAGCCATCGTAATATCTTCTTTCTAAATTGTTTAATGACTTCCGGGTTCCTTCATTGAGATTTAGCTTTGGTCTCCAATAGCACTAAATCACCGGAAAAAAGCCTGTACATCGCAACCGCCCGACGGCAATAAAGTTGTAACCAGACGACAATAACTGGATTGGATCGCTGCATTGGCTGTTGAGGGGAAGGGCTATTCTTCTTGAGGGGAAGGGCTATTCATTCTATCTTGCTTCTGTGCGGAGTGATTAAACCCCTGTTCTATGGGTTGCCAGTTCCTTTCGCCATGCTGCTCTGATACTTACACGTCTTCAATTGGGTAGGTACGTTCGATCGTGCCTTCATTGATTTGGCTGGCACTCCCAGGTGCTTGCATTGTGACGTGGAAGACACCTTGGAGAATTTTCTTCTGAAATGCTCATATTTTTGCCTGGAGCTTCAGGTGCTGATTACTACTACTTAAGCATTGGGTGTCAACAATCTATCTGTTCGGATACTTCTTGGAGGAGACAATTTCCGCAGAAAGGTTCAACATGCAACAAGAAATACAACCATCACATATTCAGCACAATTAAATCGCCTGTTTTGCTTGTAGTGCCTAAGCACCATCCTGGTTTTAGCTCTGATCAAAAACCGTTAGCCTTCCAAGTAAAACGTCTGAGAGTAATTGAAACATTAGACTGAAACTTCTTAAGTAAATTCTGCTGTGTCCAAGTGTTACCATTGCTCATCGTGCGGCTACTTGGCTTTCCTTCAAGCCGGCAACAACAACGAGAATAACCTCATTGTCTTTTGTGTTTAGTCATCTTAGTTTACGTGCCCCGTTTGCTATGATGCGCCAGTGAGGGTCGAAAAACTGTTCATAACATAACATAACATAGTGATGTCGGCGCTGAAGTGTAGGCCTGATGTGGCCTGTCGCCGATTCTTTTCCTTTTCGTGCCTTGTTCACAGATCTAATATCGTTTCATTTGACCGGATATTTTCATGACTGACGATAGTTTCAAGTAGCTACTAGACTTACACCGGGTTCGATATGGTGCTAGGCATTTCAAATCTGAACATATATTTTTCCATAGCTTTATCTAGGCTGTTCTTGAACGCGTTCATACTTGGAGCGCCAACGATGTCATCGGGGAGGCTGTTCCACATGTCGGTGATTCGAAGCGAGAAGAAATTTTGTCGCGTGGAGAAGTTGCAGCGCAATTTTTTTAGCTTATAGCCGTGATCATCAGAGGAAATCTTTCGTTGGTCTACTTTCAAATCAGAAATACCGTCCTTTGACTTACACTTCGAACTAGCGTACAAAAAGAAGGCTTTCAGATCCTTTTTTTTTTGCATTTTTAGCAATATTTTTTCGAAGTTTTTCACTGCAGTGCGACAAACTTTTTTAGCTTGATTTCGAGCTCTGGCATACAGGTTATAATCAGACTCGCTGCGAGTTCGTAAATAACGCTTGTAGGCTTCTTTCTTGGTCTTTAGCTGAGTCTTAACTGCACTGTTCATCCACTGGGACTTTTTGACTCCTCCAAGCGTAATCTTGGGTACACAAGAATCAACTGCAGACATAACCGTGTATTTGAGAAACGACCATGAATCAGCCACATTCATGTCCTTAATACAGTCCGAAATATTCGCCGCATTCACCGTTTCAGTCGCCTTGTATTAGAAATTTAATTGATAGATATTTTGAAAGTTAAAATGTTAGAATTTATATTCATAATTTCCATCTTTCTTAAAGTGAAGAAAGAGTTAACTTCGCTCTGTACCTTCAATTTCCAAAGAGCCTTGATAGCCGCCGGTTTTGTCAGCGAATCTTGCCTCTATTAAATCATTAAATTTCCTCTTAAATCATCAACCTCCATCATTTGCATGCCATTCTCTTATTATCTTCATTAGTCCAGTGTGTTCAAATTAAAATCTTAGTTGCTTCTCAGCAACTCTTATCAATTCCAATTAACCGCATGCGGTTAATTAAACGGTCACTGGACTAATCTTTCTTACTAACTTAAAATCGGCTCAATTACTTGGCTACAGCCTCTTAAATGGATTTTTTATTATAGGTAATAATGATCTTGTTAAAATCAATTGTCCGATTTCTTTATCATTGTATATACGCCGTTCGTTAATCTCTTTTTAGGAGGCTTAGTCGAAGCTCATGAGCTCGATCGTAGGCATTACTTCCTTAACCTTGCCTTGGTGCAGACCTCGTGTTACACCTCATTAACTTGTTGCCGTCTTCGGTGAAACCTTGCTTATCTTTAACTTAATTTGAGTTTGTACGAATGTGCTTTCATTTTGTTTAGTTCAGCTGATCAGCATGTTCGTACTTCTGTGTTCGTTCGATTAAAATCTTATTTTACTGGATTTACTCCAGTAGTTGAACCCGGTAGGGTTTGTGTAGCTCCGTGGAGGAGCTTCATTGCTAATAATTGACTACCAGCCGTAGAGCTCTGCTTTAACTATGCATGCTTGCATGCCGTGCTTTAAACTATTAGTTACGAACGAACACGCCTCTAACTATTTTCACTATTTCCTTCCTGTAGTTCTCTATGAGAACTCTTATCTTCGATTCCTCAACGGTAACAAATAGGTTAGTTATATTCATTTTGCCCGTGTCACCATTGATTGAATCTTATTTGATTATTGTGCTGAAATTCATTGCCTTATACTTTAGTTCAGCCATTTATAGGTATGATCTATTCTCATCCGTCTATTCAGATAAGAATCCTCCCCACCACCTTTACGTTCCGAATGGTCTTCAGCCCTGCTGCTTATTCCTTTTTGTCCGGCTGCTGACCTACGACTCGATTCATTAATACGTTTTGTTGCCTTCTGCAATTTGGTGAGAACTAGAGAGAGGGAGAGACGTTCATGAAGTGAAACAGTGACTTATTCCGTGCTTTATATATTGTGATCCTTAGATTCCTAATTTTCGAGCCTTTTCTGATATCTGTGTATTATCCTGCAGTGCGACCAACATCTCTTATCGTTTCCCACTGCGTGAACTTCTTCGTTTTGCGAACCTCTTCAATAAATCTTCAACGCATTCGAAATTGTTTGATTCCCATTTGTAAATAAATTCCAATAATCTCATTTAACTATTAAATTATTCCTGCCAATTATATCTCGATTATTTCGCTAATTAGTTAATTATATTTCTTTGTTAGCAGCAACTTAAGAGTATTTTTCTTTTCTACTTCAGAACAAAACCGAGGCGACGGGGCATAACTTACGTGCGTTTCACGTATACGCTGACGACCCGGCAGCTGCCTCAATTTCTTTATATTGGAGACGGAACCAAGACAACCTTGTCCACACCTGTCTCTTATACACATCTAGATGTGTATAAGAGACAGGAACTAGGCATTTCAAGACTAAACCTATGCTCCTGTATGGCCTTGTCTAGTCTGTTCTTGAATGCGTTCATACTCGGAGCGTCAACAATATCTCCAGGTAGGCTGTTCCACATGTCGGTGACTCGAAGAGAGAAGAAGTGTTGTCGCATGGATGAGTTGCACCGAATTTTTTTTTAGTTTATAGCTGTGGCCCCTGGTGTTATCCTTGTCTCAAATTCTATTAATCCTTCTGGGACTTTGTACAAACCATGAGTATACTCGTACTTGTGTACTTCAATGAGGTCACCATGCAGGCGACGATAAAAAAACTAGGAAACTTCATAATCTTCAATTTTTCTTCATAAGAAAGACCCTTTAAGCCTAAAATTATCCTTGTTGCACTCCTATGAACAATCTCGACTAAATTTTTGTCCTTTAAAAGTTTCAGTGACCACACAGCGTTTCCAAACTCTAGATTCGGACGAACCACAGAGGTGAACAACAGCTTCACCATTTCTANGTGAGTAAATATAATGTAAGCTGCAGTCACACAAATAATAATTATAAGTCAGGCAATACCAGTTGCACATATTAAAGCCTGTCTCTTATACACATCTAGATGTGTATAAGAGACAGTGTTTGGCTTGTTCATTCTATTTGCACTCACTTTTACTGACTTCACTGAACTGAACTGAAATTCGGTTATTCTCTGGCACGGATCATAAAAAATGCGAAAAGAGTTCCGAAAACGGCACAGTAAAAAGGGACCACGAGCACGAGCGTCCGCTCTCGACCACGGCATAACGGAATTTCTGGAAACAGGAAATTCTGTTTCGCAAAGTTAAAATAATATATTTTCTCGTCTCTTGATCGTGCTTAAGTGTTTGTAGATTCCAGAAACCAGCCAAATTTAGGACAAAAACTAAGTAAATTTCTGTGAGTTACATGAAGACGTGTTATTTTTAAACGGGATTGCATCCGTAATTTAGTACCAGGACATCTTTACGGAAAAGGTGTTTATGTCTTTTAGAGGGGACGACTG